>NC_025999.2:98757389-98802389 GCF_000442705.2 Elaeis guineensis | reverse complement strand
TATTGGAACTTCAGAAAAGTAGCATGCACTTCAAAGTTAGGGAAAATTGCTGGCTTGGAGCCTCTTAATTTTATTACCTTGGCAACTCCACATCTTGGGGTTAGAGGGAAAAAACAGGTGAATTTTTTATTGTCTAACAATAACTTCTTATGCTATCACCATTATATAATTTATTCGTTATTTGAATATTTGCTTTTACTTCCATTTTTTCATCTTTCCTTCTCTTTTTTTTTTCCCCTTTTGTCAGGTAATTTGTGCTCCGTCAGAATGATTTAAGTATTTCATTTTTTCCTCAGCTTCAAAGTTCTGTACGGATTGGTGTATATAAACTTAGGTTCTTAATTTGGAGTATGTTTCTTATGGGACAAAACAAGATTTTATTGTGGAACAAATTGGTGCTGAGGGATAAATGTCAATAGTACTTTGTCTAAAAACTCCAGTAGAATAAAATATTAGGGAGATCTTAAAATTAAGGAACAAAGATTAAAGATCATATGAAAACTTCATATAAGAGGATAATGATGGTCAATCATATTTTTAAGAAGTAAAACGAAAATTTCTTCCCAAGATGTCTGATACATATTCAGGGAGAATGATGACAAACAGAAGTTCAGCATCCATTTAGTTAAATTCCATATTACATCGAGTGTTAATTGACCACCTATATCTAGATTTCAAAGTACAAAATTAGGCCAGGTTACTAAATTAAGCTCCATATCTATTTTATAAATTTTACCTTGCTGCAGAATCATTAATTGACTACCTTCTACATCAGGCATGTCTCATTAAGTGCCAAGAGCAGATGGTGAGGATTGCTTTTTATACCATCCAACAGACTCATTCTGGTGAAAAGCCAAGAAAACTGATGCAACCATCCACTTACAGATTTCATTGCAGGAACCTTGATCGCCACCACTACCATATACCCACTTGGCAAATAAGATTCTGTTATTTTCAAATGAAAACCTCGAGGGAACACGCCACCCGAAAAAAGGATTTACATTTTTAGTTATATATTTTTCCTATATTTTTTATTCCCTATGTTTCTGGATCATGTATTTTGCTATTAGGATTACCCATTCCAAAACCAGGAAAGTTTTCCCTTTTCATAGATTGCTATTCCTAGAATGTTTGGGACTTTGGGCTATCGATATTTATACCTTCTATTCCTTTCGCTTTAAACGAAATGACTCTTTCAAACTTTTATCTATCATATTAAGGATTCATTTTTCTTTTATATGAATCCTAGTCAAACATAACAAAAATGTTTTGATTTGTCTTTCTCAATATATCATAATACCCGATCATCCCCTCTTTCAATGTGCACATTCACATGAAAATATATTTATGGTGCATGCATGCTTCTCAGGCACTTCAAGTAGTCATCATTTTGGAGAGGGTTCCCACCAATCCCTGATCTCAGTGTTCACTCCTGTTTCCTTTCCCAACTTGTGCAACTAGGCGAAGACTGCATGATTATATGCTTTGTGATTTTAGGAAGTTTTGCAAAGAGTTTTTCCTTCTCTCTTCTTCTTCTCCACCTAACTTATGTCAATGGTTATATATATATATATATATATATATATATATATATATATATATATATATAATGCTTTTGCAGCAAGATTAAAGATTAAAATATCTACTTAATTAAAATCATCTGGTCTGAATATTATTATACTAAATACCTTTCACAGATCCCTCATATATGTACTTTCATATCCTCATCCTAAACATTTAGCTTATCTTTCTTCCTTGTTGCCCACTTTATTTAAGTAGGTCTTAGATATGGTCTTATATTCTCCTAATGTGACTATAAATTTAAAAGTATTGAATTTGTTTTATTCCAGCTTCCATTTCTTCTGGGAGTACCCATGTTGGAAAAACTTGCTCCACCTTTAGCTCCCATATTTATTGGCCGAACCGGTCGTCAGCTGTTCCTTACAGATGGTAAACCCAGCAAACCACCACTTTTGTTAAGAATGGCATCTGATTATGAAGATAACAAATTCATGTAAGTCAATGCAAGCATGTGCTTCGATAGAGTTATTTTTCATAATTTTTAGCTGGAATTTATTCTAAACTTTATTATATCTTGCAGATGTGCTCTCGCCTCATTTAAGAGGGATGTGCTTCAATTAGATTTATGTTTCATAATTTTTTTAACTGGAACTTATTCTATAGTTTATCTTGCAGATCTGCTCTTGCCTCATTTAAGAGTCGGACTCTTTATGCCAATGTTTCATATGATCGTATCCTCCTATTATTTAGTATTATCGTGTTGGTCTTTTAATGATTGAATGTGCCCAACGTCATTTTTCTTTCCCTTCTAGCCCAGTTTTCTTGAGCTCCATTCAGATATGGTGGGTTGGAGAACATCTTCAATAAGGAGAGAAAGTGAACTTATTAAGGTACATGATGCATATTTGTTCTACAATGGTAGCAAAATTGAGAACCTTGAAACCTGAATACAGTCAATGTTTGTTTAAGTAAATTGCATGAACCAACAAAGTAATTATACTGAGCAACATCTTGGTAGAATTTTAAGCAGCTTGTAGTCAGGGATATCAGGAAAACAGCCTCTCTGAACATGGGGGTAAGGATGTGACTGCAGTGGCAGGAGCTTCATGCACTAGGATGCCTTTTTTTTTGTTATCAGGAATGTGAACATGTCAGCATTGATTTTGTAGATGGACCTTTTTCCAATGTCATCTTGTGTCGATGGCAGTCTAGCTATACCTACATATGCCCATACATTCAGTAGTAATTCATATCCTGAGCTTAGTTTAAGTATCGCCTATTTTAATTACACCTTAAGAAGGGGTTAAGGGAGGAAAAGCAATTTTAAACATGGTCAATAGTGGCCGGGCAGAGGATATTCTAGTTTAACCATATCTGGGTTCTGTTAGGGACTATGCTTCTAGAGTTCTGTTAGTTTGGCAAACATGAAACTGCTTGTATTAGAAGTGAGAAAGCTGCTGACAGAGGAAATTGGAACCTTACGCATAGAATGACAGTATACAAGCAGACAAAGATGAGAATATGTCTTCTGAGTTTCCCATTGCCTATTTGCAGCCCTCACGCCGGTCTTTGGATGGCTATAAGCATGTTGTAGATGTGGAATATTGTCCCTCAGTACCTTCTGAGGGTCCTCATTTTCCTGCAAAAGCAGCCAAGGCAAAGGAAGCTGCCAAAATTGCATCAAACACACAAAATACAGCGGAATATTATGATATGATGGAAGGCATGTTCTTTCTGGTCTTGGCAACAGTTACAATATCTCAGTAATAATTAACTATTTTTCCTTATGTCAATCCACTGCATCATTTGATAATTTGAACTGAAACAGAGCAAATGATATGTGGCTTGCAACGGGTTGGATGGAAGAAAGTTGATGTCAGTTTTCACTCGGCATTTTGGCCTTTCTTTGCTCATAATAATATTCATGTATGATCCTACTTTTTTCTATTAGATTTTGTTCCGTATCCTCTTTTTGTTTTAATTGATTCATTATGCGATCCAGGTTAAGAGAGAATGGCTTCACAATGCAGGAGCTGGCGTTATTGCTCATGTTGCAGACAGTTTAAAACAACAGGAATCTCATACATTTTTGGCCGCAAACCTATAGGTATCCAAAGTTTTGTTATATTGTAAAATAACTACAGAACTGTTGAAATAAAATCATTTACTGCATATGGTACATTATATTATATGTGTTGCTTCTTGCTGAATTATTACTTTTTGCAGGATTGGATGGTTAATTTTTGAATGTATTTCTGCTGTGTCAGAGAAAATGGGATACTTAAGATCACCTGACTCTAACTGGATAATTTGATATGGCAACTGTTGTCAAAAACATCCAATTTCTTTGCGTGAAAGACAAAGGATCACAATGCCCATAAGTAGATAACTCCTTTTTCAGTAAAATCTAGAATATATGTGATACAGTCTCTTGTGTGATTACAAGCACTCAGTTTTCTCAAGGAAATCAACCATCCTGTCCAAGTTTATTCTAGGAATGCCTTGATGGGCAAGTATTTAGTTACTATAATGCATGTTAGCAGTGTTTGAAGCTGTCTATAGGCATGCACTAGAAAGCATATTCTTTTCTGAACAGACCTTCCATGGCTGGGACTAAAGAACAAGAAACGATCAGTTTCTTCTGAATAGCAATTAATGCAGGCATTCTGTGTGATAGATAGCGTTCTCTTAAGATTTGAAGACTATATCCCGACCTTTATCATGTGTTGTATATGCCTTTCACAAGTTTGCACTTCTTTGATGTGATCGATGTTACATTGGATCTTTTGATATTATTGCATGGGGTAGTAGCTATTTGTGTTGGCATGTTGTTTATATTTTCTAGAATGAAATAGGGATAAAATCTCATTCCGAAAAGATGCCAGCTGGTGCAGTTGGTGCATCATGGTTGGGACTGTCTATGCTAGGTTATTTCAAGTGTGCAGATGTACTTTTTCAGTCTAAGCAAGTATGTTTTTTGACAGTAAAATGTTGATGTGAATGAAGCGACTATGGAAAAGCTATTCTAATCCAGTTGAGCCTATAAACATAAATCACTAAATCTCTCTAAAATTTGTTATATTTATGTGGATGTTGAGTATGAATGATTGCTTTATGGAATATACAAAGGGTTAAAATGGTTTTACACAAGTAGTCTTGTTTAGGCTCCTTGGGGGACATAGGTGACACCAACTTATAAATCTCGGACAGAATTCATGCCATAGTCTCCGTTCTGTTTCATAAGATGTTTAAATTATGTCTCTGTAGTTTTCCCAGACTAGAGGGATCATCTGGGCAGAATTCCACACGACTGAACCTGAGCGGTATGCCACGTAGGTGGCCATCCAGTCAATTGGCCTATTTGCCTCCTTATGGATATGAATGGTCTTAGAATAGTCCTCATTATATCCTTGAGAATGGGGTGAGAGAAAATTGGGTCTAGTCAACCACCCAATCAAAGTCTTTGAGTCCCCCTCTAGTATAATACTTGGGGCTTTCAAGATTGTAACAGCATAATTCAAGCCCTCCATGCAGGTCTCACCTTTGCCAGTGAAATAGAAACATCATAAAGATGAACTACCCCGGCTGCCACCAGGGATCATAGTCTCATTTTCAACATTTACACGACCTTGTTTATCACCCACAGCAGCTCATTATAGCATAAATCAGGTCCTAGATAACCATGTCAAAACCCTCGAGAAAGTTCATCTCCTGCCAAATTCTTCATTCCAACGCCTCAAGCTGTCTATTGAAGCATGTACATTTGATTCCTTTTTTAAGGACTTGCCAATTCATCGCTTATATCTGTATCAAGCACTTGCCGATACAAACATCTGCATATGAAATCTTGGTCGTTATTATCTTCGTCGATATAAAGTGGTGTACTCCAAGATATTGGAATGTGGCATTCGAGGTTTACAAATTTCAATCAAAGATTTGATTACTTAATAACTAAAGCCAGTGCCTTAAAACTTTAGGCAGCAGCTGATTTGGGTTCTTTTCAACACCGGCAAAGCATCAACATGGTTTAAAAGGTAAGAACCTACTTTCTTATTAATTAATATAGATTGAAGTAATTATCCGTCTTGATTTTAATGTGCATAAGCTATCTCACTTACATATTTTTTTGACGGTACAAATCGTTGGGTTAGTATCTTAAATTGAATCTCCTAGATCTGATACCATATCGATACTGGTCATATGCAAACCTTTTCAAATCGAGTTCTTGCTTTGGGATCCAACCTAAATTGTATAAGAGAACTATCTATGTTCTTATACATTAGATCTTGCTTTGCATATGTATATTCTGTTGATAAATGAATATTATGGTAACGAGTAATGGTATGGGATTCTTACTATGCGGATGTGAATCATTTTTTTTTATTTTTTTTGTCAAAAAAAGAATTGGTGTAAGTAGAAGTATTTATGATCAAATATGAAGAATTTATTAATTAAAATCGGTACCAATATATCATTTATTAATAAAAAAATCATTAAAAAAAAAATACCGCAAACTATGACTAGGTAGTTGATATCTTTTATTGTAGTGAATAAAAAATATATTTTTTGAAATGATATATTTATTTTTTATTAAATAGTTCAAGATACACGTGTAGAATGGTTCTAACTAATTATTCTCCCCAAACATCGGCCAATTCATCGAATGCATCCCCCCGCCGGTCTTATGTTTAGCTTTCCATGAGAAAAAATATTTGTCCGGCTTGACTTCGCACCGTATCTTGTGCGCCAATCCCGGATCCTACGATCTGAAATGCTTATTACATAACCTCTCAAAATCTTGACGCAGCTGTCATATCCGATAAATAAAAAATTTTCTCGCCCATTCCTTTTCTCCTCCCGGTCCCACCCCTCCGTCAGCTTTCTTTCTTACGCTTTTGCTGTCAAGCTGCCGAAGCGTAAGTACTGCGAGACTGAAGACGAGAAGAAGGCGGTGAGAGCGAGGAGGCGAGAGAAGTGGGAGAGGAAGGGAAATCGGATCGGATCTCTGATGGCATCGCAGAAGGAGCGGGAGAACTACATCTACGTCGCCAAGCTCGCCGAGCAGGCCGAGCGCTACGATGGTGGGGTTTCGTCTCCCCCAGATCGCGAAACTCTAGGGTTTCGATCCTCCTATCGGGCTCAGAATAGGGCTTTGGGGCTTTTCTTTGGTGCAGAGATGGTGGAATCGATGAAGAAGGTGGCGAAGCTCGATGTGGAGCTGACCGTGGAGGAGAGGAACCTGCTCTCCGTGGGGTACAAGAACGTGATCGGTGCGAGGAGGGCGTCTTGGAGGATCCTCTGTTCGATCGAGCAGAAGGAGGAGGCGAGGGGGAACGAGCAGCACGTGAAGAGGATCCGGGAGTACCGACAGAAGGTGGAGTCGGAGCTCTCCAACATCTGCAACGACATCATGACTGTCATCGACGAGCATCTCATCCCGTCGTCCTCTGCTGGGGAGTCCTCCGTGTTTTACTACAAGATGTGAGTCAGATCTGAGAACTTTTTGCTGGGATTCTGGTCGATCTTTTGCGGTTTTGGGGTGTTGAGTTCTGTCTTTTGGTTTACTTGCAGGAAGGGAGATTACTATCGTTACCTGGCAGAGTTCAAGAGTGGCAGTGAGAGGAAAGAGGCTGCAGAACAATCTCTCGAGGCCTATCAGGTCAAAGATTTAACTTTTCTCAAGTTTGGTATTTTAGATATTGATTGTCGATCGTTAATATTTATCTTCTTTTTTCTTTTTCATTCTGTTTTCCTACTTTTAGAGTATGATGACTCGGCATCTTCATGATATAACTAACTTTGAACCTGTATTGACTACTTGTGGTAGTAGAGGTCTATCTCTTCTCCTTTGCTCATGCCACCCAGTAAAGTTGCAATTTGCCACGAATTTGGAAAAATAGGTATATCATTACTTTAAACCAGCAGATTTACAACTTTTAAAGTAAAGGAGGCACTTCATAAAAGGGAACAAAAAGATACAAATTGAATTGTCAGTAGAATTATATAGTAGGGGCCATTGCTTGGTGCAAGGGTAAGGGCTTGCACTGACAAGTGGAATGGCACCGGTTTGAGTCCTAAGGCAGCCACTTTGTGTTATTATTATTATTTAAAAAAAAAAAAAACGGGAAGGTTAGGTCTGTCCCTAGTTTGCCCCTCCAAGGATCTTTTTGCAGTTGGGTTTTAAGATCACTGCTGGATTTAGGTCTTTTACTAGTTAGTGCTGGTAAAGTCCCCAGACGTATATTTTTTTGGAATGAGGTCCTCAGTAATGAGATATAAAGACTCCTTTTTTTAAAATTTTATTGAAATTTCATTTTACAGAATAAATCTTAAATTAAGATTGCTATATTCATTGAAGTATTATGAAGTAGAATGAAATTAATTCTATTAATACCCAGATTTTTTTATATGTATATATAGGAAGTTGGGGCTTCATTCTATGATTTGTTCTCTAGGGATCTAATCACTCTAATCATTTTTTATTCATAGTTACAAGTTACCATGACATAATAGATGGATGATCCAAGATTTTGAAAAAAGGAGGGATTATCAATCATGGTAAAATTGATAGAGAAAAAAAACAGGCTATCGGAATTGATCCAATGACCATCGCATTATAAATGTGATTCTCTAACCTCTAAGCTAAGTGGGCTGACACAATAGAAATAGAAATAGTATAACAAATAGAAATAGTGTATTAGGAATTCCGGAAACTATTGGATCTAAGCTTAGCTATTAGATTGTCATTATTAAGTGTTGCTTTGGGTGGGTGGGTTGTCTAGAAATGATGTAAGTATTAACATGAAATGAAAATTTCTTGGTCACATTTGATAAATTTAATGGGAGCTGATTTGATACCTTTTAAAAGACAATAGTTTTACTATTATTCCCAAATTTCTAGTTGATAGAATGTTGGAAGTTGTGAATACTGAAATTAGTAGATCAAAATATTTCAATGTCTGGTCATGTGACAGTAAGGTAGATGAGGCCTCTCGGCGTGCTCGAATATTTATGGATTCACAGGGGGCTGTTCGCTCTACTTAGTTGACTGACAATGACAAAGGCTTGTGATCGCCCTAATATGGCGGGTCTTATATATCTACGGACGCATAACAATGACAAAATCATTGTGTCAAGTAGGGTTGACGTACAGAATGAGCATTTTTCTAATTGTTGATATAACTTTGAGTCACCACCTATTGGTTTTATTGCCATTGAATTTTTGCATGGGTGTGAGATAATTACAAGGCACTGGACTTGAGTTAGTAACAGTGAAGTACTTTTCAATGTAAAAGTTCTTGATTTCTTTTATCTTAAGTGTACCATTCATGAGAACTAGTTTAAAACTAGATGTATTGAATTATTTGATTTATGGTGAGAACAGAAAGAGCCCTCTGAAATTCTTAAAATCATAAAAATTATACTTATGTAACTGTTGGTTCACAAGAACTTGAGTTCCCTTATAAAACTTAGATTGAGTTTGTAATGCCATTAGTTCTTTACAGTGACAACAAACAAGACATCATACTTATATAGAAACTGAGACTTAAAGTGATTTAAGTATATAAGAGTTGTGCTTTATTATTATTTTCTTGCTATTTATCTTATGAAATTATAATCTTAGTGAGTTGTTATTTATCGTTTAGTAGAATGACCACCATGATTTGTTAACCAATCCTTTTCCTACGTTTCACCTTGTTGACTCTAACCTGACAAGTGTTTTTCTTATCATCTAGGTCCAACCTCCATTATTTATTTTTTCATAGGGATTATGTCATGCCATTATGGACTAGGGTCCTAAACAAGAACATCACAAGATATAATCTGAATATCTTTTCTGTATTTTTTTGATATACTGCTCAACATTATTGACTAGATCATTTTGAAAAACATGAGCCAGTATTTAGAATTTGGAATATTCTTGATTATGTTTTCCATGATTTTTCAAAAGGTACTTGGGCACTTTTAAAACCAAGTTGTATAAAATTCAATTGGTTAATATTTGCTCTTTTTGGACAAAAAACTAGATTCTTTTTCCTTGTATATGCTCTCTAATTTGGGTATGATTGTTGTTAAAAGGGCCTGCATTGTTTATTGGTTACCTTGGGGAAATTTTGAAAAAAAATTATGATTGTCTGTTGGTCGATTTGTATTTTTCTATATATGGTGCTATTGTAAGTCTATTAAAAATTGAGTTCCTGAATAAAATCTCTTGAAAGAGCTAAATTTTGACAATGTAATACTAGATGGAAGGAGGAATATTCATGATGGCACTAAGAACTCAACTTGAATGCTAATATAATATTGAGACAAATAGTCATTATGATTGGTAAGTGTTTAGAAACTGATCCCCTGGCAGTCAATATTTACATCCAAAAAAAGTTACGTTTTGCCATGTTTTAGCTCATTTTAGAGCATTTGGTACTTAACAAGGTTGTCATGAATACAAGATTGTGATGTGATTTTCCTCCAACTGATAAAAAATCTCAGTTACCTTATCTGAGGGTTACAACAGTATGTGATCTGCTAACGTTTCTGTTATGCATGTATCGAACAAAAATTCTCTGGAGGTCACTGATGTGGCACCTGTCCACTGTTTTCTCTGCTTTATATGGTGAACAGCATCCAAAAGGACTGCAGCTTTTCATAAGCTATTGCAGTTGTCTTAATTGAACACAAATTGAGTTCATTATAAGTGTTTCTGTTGTTCTGTTTTTCGAGTTTTGAATGTGTTCTGGATTTTTAATAGCAAATAATTATGGAGTAGTTGTTGTTGATTAATGTGTTATCACCATGCTTAAATTTGCAACCTGTTTGGTAGTCCAGTCTTATATCTTTGTTTTTTAATTAATTTGTCTTATGTTTGCTCTATAAATGGATGCTGTTGTTTGTTTTGTATTACAATGATGTCACCAGAAAGTAGTAATCTGTTTGTCTGCTGATTCTTAATTTGTACAGGCGGCTACCAGTACAGCTGAGGCAGATCTGTCTCCCACACACCCAATTCGTCTGGGTTTGGCATTGAATTTCTCTGTCTTTTATTATGAGATTATGAACTCACCTGAAAGGTATGGTTATTTAACCAGAAGTTAAGTTGTTGTGCATGTTTTATATCCTATTCGTACTGCAGATTGATGGTACTTCAATTAGCATTCCAGGGCCTGCCACCTTGCCAAGCAAGCTTTTGATGAGGCCATCTCTGAGCTTGATACGCTGAGTGAGGAATCTTACAAAGATAGCACATTGATTATGCAACTTTTGAGAGACAATCTCACCTTGTGGACCTCTGACATTCCAGAGGATGGAGGTAATGGCAGTTTTATTGCAGAGACTGTGGTCCCTGCAGGTTCTTAGTTTTTCGATGAGTACAATGAAGAGATAACTTTATTTTAGTATCCTAGATTGTTGCTGGACATTATGGTTATGGTGGCATCTTGCTCTGACATCTCAGGGCAGACAAAACTCTGCAAAAGCTTCAAGCATGTTTGCCTTCCTTTATTTTCCTAGATAAACTTTTTTTTATTTGGAAGTTATTTGGCTACATTTTCAAATTTAGTGCTATATAGTTGAATATCAACATGCTGCTTGGGATTTTAGTGATCTTTGTTTAAGACTCCAAAACCTTTCTCTTTTAAGTTGAAGACACATATTTTGTTCAGTTCATGGTGGCTATGAATTTTTTTTTTTTTTTTTGAATGCTGCCTGTATGTTTTATCTATTCTATTTTGGGTCCATAAATTTATTCACTAGGCCAGTTCTGATGCTAGCCAATGGTGTAGATTCAGTTTTGAGCCTCAAGGCTACAGTAACTATTTGGTTGGCTGTTTTCCTGGCCGCAGAAATAGAAAAAGAAATCAGACAAGTGACTTCATGAATTGGAAATTAATAAATAAATATAATGATACATCCTTATATTTCTTTTTAAATTGTGAGGCCTCTTGGACCTGTCTTTGCTATACCAGAACCAATAAACCACTTTCAGGTCAGTCATCACCCTAAATACTAGCTGTATGTTTGAATTGAGTATGAGGCTGATGGAAATCTAAGAGAGCTAGAAGACTAAAGAATCTCTAGGTTTAATCTTGGTTATCAATTTGGTATTTTCCATTTCTTTCTGGTTATTTAGTTTTAGTGGGTGGGTATCAATCAAGGGCAGAGTTTAAAAGATCTTGGTTTTTATTTGATGACTTGATAAGGCTGATTACTTTAGCAAACACGATTTCTGTTTATGGCACTGTTCATGCTACAATAATCATGAACAGTGATCATGCCTTTTGGGATTACAAAATTTGTTAGGATTTCTTTTTTTCATAAATCTGGGTCCTAGAGTTTTATGCAACAGAGTGTGATGATTGATTATTAAAGGATGTAAGTGAAATCTTTGGTTTCATCTCATGGTGTGACCTCGCAGCAGAGGTGTGAGGCTTTCAAACTCTTGAGTGTGATTCCTCAGCCCTTGAGTGAGTCTAATATTATCTTGTCCCTTCCATTTACCTTCAACTTTTGTTTTTTGATTATGTAATCCTCTATTCTTCTTTATCTGGTTGTGCTCCTTCTCTTTTGTTCTTCTCTCTTATTGATTTTTCTCGAGTTTTTTCACTTCCCATAGGTTTTTTTTCTTTTAGTTATATCAATATGAAATTTTTGCCAGAAAATACCGGCAAACTCTTCATTTCAGCTATTCAATTGCAAACTCTAAGTCTCTAACAACATTCAGACACTAAAATCCTAAAACCCAAGGTTAGATTATAGTCAACCATTGCCTATTTTCTTCAAGAATGTCGACTTTCTTATTCAATTCTATTGAAAACTCTGGTCTTATCTTGAAATTCTAGTAATCTATAGGTTTCAGCCCTTTTTCTAAACCCCAATGTGTCTTCTTCCATCAACTATCCTACCTCAATGTGGTACCTTACATTGTCTATTGTCATCAAATATATCTTTCCAAAAGATGTTGTATTTATCACCAATGTTTTTAAAACCGGACCAGGTCAGCCGGTCCAATTGATTGAATTGGTACCCACTCGTTCGGTCGGCTCAAAAGAATTTTTCAAGGTGATCGAAACTCGATCAAACCTGGAAGAACTGGACAAACAGGTCAGACTGACTGGTTTGGTTCGATTTGACCCTTTTTAATTCAAAATTTTTCTTAGGTTCTTCAGAATGAAACCTTGTCTCCCTTTATTTTCTTCTTCTTCGGTTCTTCCCTCTATTCTCTGGTCTTCAGCGGCCTTCCTTTCCGATTGTCTTCTCTTCAACCACTGATGACAATGGAGGTGGCAGACACGGGTGGAGCCGTGGAGATGAGGCTGGACCTCCCTCTCCCACCTTCTCAGCCTCCATCAGGATTGGAGCCAGAATCTGGTAAGGTGCTTGCAGATCTCCTCGAAGGAGGCGACAGGGCGGGTTTGGGGGAGGAGAGGGGAGGTGGCAGAGGAGGGTTGGTGGGGATCCAGCCGGGATGTGAGCTGCTCCTTGATGTTTGCTGAATAAAGAGGAATAGGGCGGAGAGCGGGGAGAAGAGTCTTCATTCTTGCGACCATTGGAGTCCGCTGAAGGCGGCGGAGGAGGAGAAGAGGAGGAAGAAGGGAAGCGTCAGAGGGATGGGAGGGGGGTTAGGGTGGAGGTGGATGTGGCTGTGGTGACAGAGCGGATGGAGTCCTGCATCTTGATGGTGCAGCTGAGTCCAGGATTTTTTTTCCTTTTTTAAAGAATTTTTTGAAAGTGGTACTGATGCAAGAAAAGGGGATTTCTTCATGCCCTCGGAGAAGAGAGGAGAGCATAGTAGATGAATCGCTTCTGCAGTCAGAGGTGTCTTCAAGGCGATCAGAGTGAAAGACATCAGAGATTTTGTAAAAGAACTTCAATAACAGGGCTGGACAAACTGGATGGGAATTTATTGCAAACAAAAAAAAGTTTGTTAAAAATGATTAGGATGTCATAATGACGTCTTGCTGACATCATGGTTGGACCAGTCAACCCGGGAATGGGACAGCTTGCCGGTCTGCTGTATGGTCCAGTTTTACAAACATTGTTTATCACAATGTCATTAGGGAGTATTTTGCTTTGCGTAGGTGGATTGTCTTGTACATGTGCTTTTTTTTGGTGGGGAGATTGGCAATCTTTACCTCGCAATGACTGTATTTTTTTTTTTTTAATTGCAGAATGCAACTTTTTGTGGCAAACATCATTTTAGAAAGTTTTTTGTTTTCCATGTTTCTAATTGAGCCATCTCATTGTTGTGATGTGCTCCCTTATCGGGTTTTTGTTCAAAGCTTGTCCAAAAGTTGTTCTTTGGTGGGTTTAGCGGTGGAGGGGGTTTTAGTACATAAAAGGTTTTCTTGAGGTACATACATCTTCACCTATGCTGATCTTGACTTGTACATTTCATTCCATACTTCTTAGTAGGAGCCTAGCGTGTTTCCATCTGTATGCTTCACAAAAGAAGTCTAGGATAAAAAACAAAATCACACAGTTTATGTGGAACATTTCCTCTACCACCCTTTCTCGCGGCATGCATGGAGCTGGCTGGCAAGGAACCAATAGGAAGGCTCCAGATTAGCTGTTGTGTGTTTTTGTTTCTTCCCCCCTTTGGATGAGCAAATGGATCTAAATTATTTCTTCAAAATGCAAGGTTCTGTTGTTCCTTCAAAATCTGGAATTTGAGCCTTATATGTTTTTGACATTTTCTAGGATCTTTGAATCCGTAAATTCAGTTTAAGCTAGCACGCTTGTTTTTATTTGGAATTTTTTATGATGTTCTTTGCCATGATGAGTGGTGTCATTCTCGGACGACAGCAGAAGACACGAGGGAGGGCACCGGGAAGGCTGGTGCAGCTGAGGACGCAGAGGTGGTTTAACGTCTCTTTCAAAATTTTCGATATATTTTTGTGATTTAAGGGAATAATATTATGAACTTTGTCTGAACTAGTTTAAATTACCCACAATAACCATTCTAATTTCTGGGTATCAATTTTTTTCAGTGACGCAGACCGCTCAGGAGCCTTGCCCAGAGATGAGGATGATGACGCTTCTATTATTGTCAGTTCTGTTATTACTATAGTTGGTGAGGAAAGTATCCAGCTTTCATTCTTATGTCTTTTAGTTGATTTTAGCTTGACTTTTGTACTGATGTCCTATTTGGGATTTGTTTGGAAATTGTCAGTTGCATTTGCATCCTGTCTCATTGATGTCATGGTCTGAAATAGAGATTGATATTTAAGGTCTGACTACTTTCTTTTTTTTTTCTTTCTTTTTTTTTTTCGTTGTTTGGGGTTTTGGGTTGGGGGGGCGGGGGGCGCGGTGGGGTGTTGTGGATGTTTTGCCGTTATGAAAGGTCAAGTGATGAGGCAAGGCTTCTACGAGTTTCGTCATGTTATATGCTATGTTTATAGACTGGGAACCATTGTATGCAAACTTGGTTGAAAAATTGGGGGCTGTATGAGCTTGAAGTTGATTAATTGGTAAAATGAATTCTTACAGGTTTTACTGATATTTACTGATTAGTTCTGGGTTAGAAGATTGACACTGACCCATACGGCGCTCATAAGAAAATTAAAGGTGGATGAAGACTTACCAGAGAGAAGTGGGGATCGGGGTGAATTCCGTGATCAACAGCAATTTCCATCGCTCTTTTGAAATTAAAAATTGAGATTTCGCAACTCGTAAGAATCAGCTTCCATGGCGTCCAAAGCTTCTTGGAATAGTAAGGTCGACGGGCGTGGGTTTTGTCATAGGAGTATACTGGCTGTGCTCGTGTGAGACTCTTTTTTATTTTTTGATGGTAAATGCTTGTGTAAAACTCTAGTAGATGGATGTTAATGATTCTGGCATGTCCAACTTAGTTATGACTACAAAGAAGATCTTGGGTGCAAGGCTATTAGACACCGTTATTAAACAACCGTTCGTAAAGAATGCTCTAAATTGTAATTGTTGTTTAGTATGTTAAAATATTTATGTAAATTTGATATTTGGGTGGAAAAAGTGACTGCTATCTGTGAACGTCGGCCTTCTCCTTGGGGTCCGCTAGCTTGTTACATGGTGTTTTACGTTGGTCTTTCGATACGATTCATCATATAGGATCTTCTATAGAATTGATATATTAGAATAGATACAAGAAATAAAATAATATAAATATATAAGCTTAATTATTTTTAAAATAAATTTGTAATATCAAAATTATCATATACCATCACTAATAGCAAAATAATATATTATTATAAGCTAATATGTGCGCAATAAGAAATAAAAAGGTATGGCATGTAGGGGATATTTAAATTCAATATAGTAATGTTATTAGTGGTATACTTTTAAATTCAATATGGTAAGTTTATAATCATATATATAATAAAAATTAATAAAATGTTAATGTAATTTATAAGGGCAGCATATAACATTGGTGAAAAATTCTTTTCATTAATATTAGTATATATTAAGCAAATATGATTATCAATAATATTATTAATTTCTGTATTATTTTAATAATATTAGCAAAAAGTTATTTATTTTATATGTTTAATAAATTAATAAGTTTCTTATTAACGATATCATATTATTATATTTTGATAGAGAATTATATTAAATAAAAGCTTTACTTATTATCCAAATAGAGAGCTCTATTAATACATTGCTAATATAGGTCATATGATGAATGGAGGTCTGCACAAGCAGCATATCTAGTTTAGTGTGTGTGTATAAGTTATTTATTTTATATCGTTTAATAAATTAATAAGTTTCTTATTAACGATATCATATTATTATATTTTGATAGAGAATTATATTAAATAAGAGCTTTACTTATTATCCAAATAGAGAGCTCTATTAATACATTGCTAATATAGGTCATATGATGAATGGGAGCTCTGCACAAGCAGCATATCTATTTTAGTGTGTGTGTATTATATATGTTAGCATATAACCTACGCAATGAGCAGGTGCAATTTATTCTTCTTTTTCAATTATTCTTCAAATACAATATACCATGGATTAAAAATAAAATAGAATATAATAGATATAAAAACTAATTATTATCTAAAATAAAATAAAATTCTAATAGTATCTGTATCAACATATAATAAAGTTATAATCCAATCTGCATTCAGTAAGAAATAGAAAAGTATTATATCTAGGAAATATTTAAATGCAATGAAGTGTTTTATTACTGGTTGTATATATATTGTTTTAAGTAAGATAATCATCAAAAAATGCAACAAGAATTAATCAAATATTAGTGTAATTTAATGTACTGCATGGATATGTGCAAACAAAAGTGGTTTCATTAATATTAGTATATGTTATTAACAATATCATTAACTTCTATGTTAATTTAATAGTACTAATGAAAAATATTTTATTTAATAAGGTTTAATAAGCTAATAAATTTCTTATTAATGATATAAAAAATAAATAAGAGCTCCAACTTTATTTCAATATATATATTAGATTTTAGATTGCTGTTTATCTATGGAAGTCGTACAAGATCAGCTCGGAAAGCAGAAAGCATTCCGTTCCTGTCAACATTAGTCCGTCTCTTTATCCATGGACATGATTTGCTTATCTTCTGATCTGTAAACACGCCACCAAATTTCAAGTGTATCATTGGAGGCCGACTTTATTCCCCAAGTGATTGGTTCACTTACCGTTTCACGATGGAGACCACGTTTCAGTGAATCACTTTGAAACCTCTCGGTCGGATAACCATCTTATGAGGTTCCTTTGCAAACAAGGGAAAATTGGTCCCACAGCCTAATATTTCACTCGTGATAATCCTTTTGTAAGAAAAGACAACGGTGATACGATTTTCTTGTAAGAAAATGCTACAGATAAACCATCGGATCATTGGTCGATTCACTTAACTGATATGAAAACTTTGGTGATTGGCTGATAAGATTAAGATTTATGTTACCGATTGTTACCATACCTTAAGATTTTTTGATAAAAGTTATCATACCGTATTGAATATATCATATTGTATTAATATATAATCTCATACCATATCAATATTCGGTACATCTCATCATCTTATGCATACTATATATTGATATTATAATTAATTGATATCGATACAGAATTAATGACCGAGATGACAAATCTTGGACAATATCCAATTGATATCACTGATCCTGTTATATATTGTATGAATCCTCGGCTACCATATCAGCTGGTAAATTGAGCAATGATATGGCAAGTTATTTGTACTCCTATCTTATTTGCCATTTCACTCAAGCAATTCAATTTTATGATTCTTATCTTGTTTGCCATTTCACTTATGATCCAAACAATCTTGGATAGCAATTATAGGCCAACTAATTCTTCTAGATGCGAATGACCATGGTTGCAAATGGGCCGAGTCAGGTCAAATTATGAATGATCCCAATTCAATCCGATTTTTGATCAAATTTTAATGTTGGACCGAGAACCAACTCAAAAAAGATCAAGTTAGATCGAGTTGATTCTATGGACAACCCAAAAAAGATCGAGTTTGTCATTTGAGTTAAGTTGGATCTATGTATAATCTGATCTTAACCTAAAAAATTTGGATCCAATTTGATACAGTTTGGATCTGATTTATAAAGCCAACATACATCGTGCACAAATATATTTACTCAAATATTTAAATTGATGGAGGAAATATTTTATATTATATTTTCAAAATTACATCATACAATCTCTAAGGCTTGGCTTTGAAATCAATCTCTATTGCTTGGTTTAGATCTGATGCGAATAGGCTTTTAGGCCAACATTTAGCTTTAAATCAAGATGGGGCTATGGACTTGTTTTTCTGAATTTTGAAGGAAAAACATCTTATTATTCGAAGCTACATTACCTTACTTATACAATAACTTGTACATTAGATTATCCAAATAAAATTACAATCAATATTGATGGGTTGGGTCGAGCCTCTATTCTACAAACAGGAAAGGAATTGGAGTCCAATATTATATTCAGATTGAGTTGCGTCATTGAGCATGAGATTCAAATCAATCTATAAATCTAAACAGTTGGATCGGATCGCGTCTGAATTCAATAAATCTAGATCCAACCCAAAAAATAAAATGGATCTGATCTTAAAACTCAATCTGACCCATGGATCTTTTATTATGGATCGATTAGATCTAATAGATCGGATCAGATTGGATCATAGATCAACTTGACTCATTTGCAGCTTAGAAATTCTAGGTACGATCCTAAAAATTGTTTCATCTTGAGATATTTGTTTGGTCAAGAATGATGGTGAGCAAATTTAAGCTAGATGCCCACAAGCATCTAAATGTCATGGTACCACGTGATTCAATTGCCAACGGGCCTTAGGTTAGCTGGAACGGTACCATGACACTTAGATGCGCCATAGACATGCCTAAAAATAACTTACAGTCATTGCCAAAATAACTCGTTTAGGAGCAATTGGTGAAGAATAATGCCTCAGGGATACAACAATAGACTTTTGTATACCTATCTCAAGGAACATCAAATGAAATCCCCATCTATGTCGGTGTTCATAATCTAGTTTAGGATACCCAACTTGTTGATGTTTTAGTCATCCCACTAGATTGCGTTTGGGTTAAACTGCAAAAGGTAAGGAATTTAAAGCAAATATTTAAATTAAGATCTTTTAAATATACTTATTTGTGTATTGACACTACAATCCTTTAATTTTGCTTATGAGCCCTTGAAAAGATACTTTCCATTTTATATGGGTTATAGCAGTTTTGTAGATTGTAGTCAGACTATATATTTGTCAAATATTCACCAGATGGCACCAAATTTTAATAGCTTTAATTATATAACATATTTTATTCTAAAATTATAAAATATTTTTTTAATATTTTTTTTAAAATATTTTTAATTTAATATTTGATTTTTTAGTTCTTTTGAATATATAAATTGTTACTTAAAATATAAGATGTATGTGCGATCCTTAATTTAAACTTGTAGATTATACGTTCTTCACCATCCTTCCGCACACTCCATACCATCCTTAAAATTTAAATTTTATATTATTATTTTTTAAAAAAAATTGAGTTTTAGATATCCTAAAAGTAAGCATTATATGTTGAATTATTCTTAATCCTTCTAGGATGTTCTCAACACTGTTTTAATGAAGAGAATAATATATGAATGAAATCTTAAATTACAATTTTAATTTTTAATTTAAAAAAATTTTGAATTCATATTTCTCACAACCTCTTTGGCTTAAAAGATAATTTTGTCAAACAATACAATGGATGGCAAGCAAAAAAACTAAATATTTAATGACATAGATTTTAAATAATTTTTTTTAAAAGATAATTATATATCTAATTATAAAATAAATAAATTTAAATAAAATTTTAAATAATTTGCTTTTATGTCATATTTTATTCAAATAATATAATTTTCTCCACTTTAATTTTTTTATAAATAAATTATGATCCCGGTTGTACTTGTTCTTAGCCGATAATTGATATATAGCGATTTAAAAATATTGTATCTAGCGTACACGGAAAAATGAAGGGGAGAAAAATGACGGGGGGATTTGTGAAGCAATCCAATGCCGGTAGTCCTGGCCTCCAGGCCTTCGCTTCTCCAAATGGGTTCGCTTCTGGGTCTTTCTTCGATTCCTCAATCCTCCTTTACTCATATCTCTCCTTAGCAGTAGCTAACGGAAGAAGAGTAAACCCTAAATCTTATCTCGGACGAATGGCGAACAGCAATCTACCTCAAGAATTATCAAGGTACTCCTTTTTGCCCCTTCCGATTCCCTTTCCCATCTTTCTCGTACGTCCTTACCCCGGATTTCGAAGATCTTGTGTGGAAGATCGCCGCCCAGGCGATATTCTGATCTTTTTTCTAGGGTATTGCTCTCACCTTCTCTTCTTGTCCTGCCCTTCTCTCGTTAACGTTTTCTAATTTCGTTCCCGTGAAAACACAGGAAACGCAGCGGCTGCTTAGTGAACCAGGTATATATCTCTCCTCCTTCCCTTCTTCTTGTTGGCTTGATGTTTATTCTTGATTTCGCGGTTATCTTCTAGGACAATTGGCTCTTTGGAATGGAGATGGATGTCTAATCTCTTTAGGGTTTCTGGGAAATTCGATGGCTGATTCCTTTTCTGGTTTTTAGGGCTTTCCTAATCGATTTTAGATTAAAGTTAGATTTTTGCTGATAGATCGCCATCTTTTCTCACAGCTCCTGGGATCAGTGCGTCTCCCTCGGAAGATAACATTGCACTACTTCAATGTTATGATCCTTGGTCCGACACAGTCTCCCTATGAAGGTGACTCACTTACTAACTGCTTGGATTGCTCCATTATTTGTAAAATCTTTTCTTCTTTTTTTTAAAATCTCTTTTTTGTGATCCTTTTAAAGTAGTTATATGATTGGTTGGTCAGGCATTAAGGCATTTTTCTGTTAATGACCTATGCAAGTTCGTTGTATCGTACGACGTGTCAGTATCGGTGCTGTGTCAGACCGTATGTACGTATCATACCGTACGACATACGTACGTCTAGGCGTATCGGTCCGATATCGGTATACAATATTTTTTTCAATTTTCATTTTTTTTTAGATTTTGAAGTTAATAATTGATAAATACAACCTCAATATGGCATTATATTGCATATTATTGACATATTTGGGTTCAATTTGGAGTTAGGTTGCGGTGCAAAGACTTTTGATCCAAATTTTAAACATATATTTATTTATTTTCTTCTATTTTTATTTTATCTCATTTTTATCCTATTTTAACAACAAAATAAAAAAAAATATTTACTAACAAAATAACAGATTATCTTACCTCCGGCCAAAGATCAGCCTCTTCTCAAATCACTCCAATTTCACGAAATTTTGCCTTCTTTTCTAATTTTTTGGAGGTCTCAACGATTAAGTTGCCCACGGCCATGGGTATTTTCTGAGAACTCTCAAAGAACACCGAAGGCCTGGTGCTTTAATAAGCACCAGGCCCTCCCCCCATGTGAAGTGGGCTTAATAAGCACCAAGCCCTCCCCCCCATGTGAAGTGGGCCACGCCCATTTCTCTCCCCTCTCCCCCCAACCACGTGAAAAGGCCCCCACCTTCCCCCCTCCCCCCTCCCCCATGTGAACTCTTGGATGGTACGGTTTGGTTCATTCCGAACCAACGGCGAACCGAGATATACCGCCTAGTTCTGGGGCGGTATGGGCTCGAATCGCATCGAACCGGGTGGTTCGGTGCGGTTCGGGGTCGTTTTTCGAAAAACAGGCCCAAATCGGACCGATAAGGGATCGGTCCGGCTCGTACGCCCGTACCGGCGAACGGTCCGTACGGCAAACCATAGTTCGGCCGGTACGGCAACCATGGACCTATGTTTATTCATACTTTCGAGGTTGTCTATATAGGCTGCTGCCTTTGCCTTGCTTGAGAGATGGTAATACACTATTCTAGGAATATTTTACAATATGGAATCATCTAGACATCTAGAGGGTTGTTTGTTGTTTCAACCGATATGTTGGTTGTTATGCTAGATGTTTGGATGGATGCATGATGTGTCATCTAAAATTCATCTGAACTTTGATCATCTTAATCAGATAGTTGTTTTTCACCCTAAGCCATAAGTATCGTGTAGTGCACCTACTATTTATGGGGACTATGATATAATATATATAATATTGATACAATATATTAGGTATACTTAGATATCAATTTTTCCACTGGACTTATGGCATTTTTGTCTATAGATTTTAGTCTAAGATCATTGTCCTGGGGTGATATTGGGATACCCAACCTTAAGGATGGATTTCCTATCACTTGGTTGGGCGGTGATTTGAGTAGGGGTGATTTAGGATTATTGCCATGTACGATCACCATGGTGCAACTTAATGCGGTGATCTCTTCATCTCCACCCCCATCACAAGATCTTGGAATGATCACCCTATACCAAATGCCCCCCTTAGTGTATACTGAATTACAATTCATGGAATTCAAGGAAGAAGATGGAGAAGAGAGGGAGGGGGGGAGAGAGAGAGTTGGCTTTGGCAATTATAGATGAACATGAACATATGTACAATGGAAATGAAGGCGAGGAGAAAACATTGATCAAGATGTATGAGAGATTTCAGGACTTAACAATAAAAATTTGGGATGGGGCCAGTGAAATCCTATTTCACATCCAACCATGTATTAATGTATCACATGCTGTACTTGTGCTAGTCACAAACTCTGCCATGCCAAGCTGCTTTAGTGATATGCTCAACCATGCATGACAAGGGCTCATTGCATGGTTCAGCAGACAGATCAGAGTAACACAAAATGGCAAGGACTATATAGATTGGCATAGATTGGCTTGCCCATTGCAAGGGATACATACCCTAGTAACCTTCTGTACCTTGGCTGCAGAGTAACAACATGATCCACTAATGCGATAGAAAATGATATTTTAAGCAATGGTTTGTGTTCTTGATGTGTCATGCATGTCTACCCATTTATTGGTACACTTTTCCTTTGGCTGGAGTTGTATGTTTATTAAAGGAATAATGGTATAGTCAATCAGACTATGGCTGGATGAGCTGGGGTAGGTAGTGGGAATCATGGTAATCAGAAATTTTCACTAGGATGTCACTGCTTCATAATTTCTGTACAAGCTCACTCTTGCACCTCCTTCTGAAGCACTTACTAATTTTAAATATTTTTAAGAGATCTGCATCACCACACTACACTTGGATCCTTCTCACTTTAGGTAATATAGGCGGAATATGAACTTCCCTTTGTACCTATAAATTAGATCTCCATTTTTCTTGTGAACGACTTGTATGAATACTTGGGTAGTTATGCTTTAAACATAGTTAAAGGTATTGCTCCATCTTCCATGGAGAGTTGGATTAGGGTTGACCTTCAAGCCAACCCCCAGCTGACCGTAATCCAACCCGAACCGCATCCAACCCAACCCAACTTGACCCAACCCAATGTGATATGTATATAAATAAATAATCATATTTATATTTTATATATGTTGCTTATATGTTATATAATTACATTTTTAGTCTTGTTAAATTATATGTTAATGTATTATCAAAATTGATGAATGATAGAGGTTTCAATCCAACATATGCTAATGCAACAAAAATGCCCCAAACCTTTACCCTATTTTAAGATTTCTAACCCAATTGAAGTGAATTAATGTGGCACATACCAACCCAACCTGACTAACCTAACCCAACTGAATGTAGCTGAGGACTGGTTTGGTTGGGTTCGAGAAATTCCAATCTGAGACAAGTTTATGTTGGGTTAGCTTAGGAGATTTAGAGGTTGGGCTCGGTTAGGGTTTGCCCTCAACCCAACCGAACATGTCTAAGCTGTAGCTGTATTTTAAGCACCGTATTGTAATTCTTGCAAACATTGTTTGGAGGCTAGTGCCTCATATGGTAGAGTCATGGGTGGTCATGCAATACTTGGCACGTGCATGAGGGGCAGATGAGAGAAAAACAGGATGAGAAGTCAAGAGTTTGGAGGAGATGGGAAGCACTCCTCCTTAGTTTGACATCATGAAATGCTTTTTTTATGGAAGGTGCAATAATTAAATGAGTAGGATAAAATATTATCAGATGCTCTTCGCATTTGTTGATTTTCCATTTTTACCCCCGCAACATAGCCTAAGAATCTAAATATGCAGTCAGTTAATCATATACTCACTAATTAACATGTTGCCTCCTTGTTTCATCTTCTCTCTGTATTCAATTAGGAGGTGTTTTTAAGCTTGAATTGTTCTTGCCTGAAGAGTACCCGATGGCTGCTCCCAAGGTAAGAGATACCACCATGGCTACTATCAGTCAATTGTAGTAGTAAAAATTTACACTGTGGGTGGTTTTGCTTGTTGCTGCCTGATTTTTTCCTCATAGGACATTCCTAGTTATTGTAAATAGACAATCAAATATTTTGTGTTCTGTATGAACAAAATCAGAGTGTCTGACATGCTGTAAACATTGTCTGCTGGGTCATATATATGAAAAACTGCTGAGAAATAGTATTTCTGTTAGTGTAAATTTATATAGCTCATACAAAAAGTTTCATTGCTGGTTTTTATGGTTTGGAGTATCACTCACTACAAAAAAATATATTTTTTACGATGGCATTTTCCCGTGCAAATAATGACTTGCCGTCGCAAAAGAGTATTTGTGACGGCATTTTAATCGTCGTCGTTTCGGCCGCAGCAAAAACTTCGCGACGTGGAATGCCGTCGCAAAAAGTTTTTGCGACAATTTTTTACGATGGTAATTGCTGGCGTCGCAAAAGAGCATCGTATAAGATGTATTTGTGACATTTATTTGCGATGGAGGATGCCGTTGCAAATAACTTTTTGCCA
Organism: Elaeis guineensis; assembly: GCF_000442705.2. NCBI lineage: Eukaryota > Viridiplantae > Streptophyta > Magnoliopsida > Arecales > Arecaceae > Elaeis > Elaeis guineensis. The sequence goes on along the minus strand of NC_025999.2, from coordinate 98,777,556 downwards.
CCGTATTTTGCCGTCGCAAATAAGTATTTTATTTTTATGACAACTATAGCCGTCACAAATAGTAGTAGTAAATTTTTTTTATTACAGCACTATCGTCAAAATAGTGGTAACAAAAAATTTTTTTTCTTACAGTGCTTTGCCGTCACAAATAGTGGTAGTAAAAATTTTTTTCTTAACAGCACTTTACCGTCGTAAATAGTGGTAGCAAAAAACTTTTTTTGTTGTCTTCGATACATTATTTACGACGGCAAATACCATCGCAAAAAGTATAAATCATATTTTTATTAATTATATTTATTTTTTTATTTTTTTATATAAATGTGCCTGTGAACTTGTAACTATTATTGATGCACCTGCTTATTAATTAAAGAGGAAATAAAGCATAATACTCAAATATTAAAATAAATCCATTCAATCAAAAATAACTTGAAATGCATTATCCAATATTAAAAATTCATCTAGATTTTGCTCAAACATAACAAAGTATTCAAGTACATATCCATTGTCCAAAATACAATAAAAAGCAAAACAGAACAAGAAATTTGCTTGCTTCGTCTTCATGGACTTGTACCTAAACCTGAAAATAAATAAAAATATATATTAGTTTAATAAATTATTACAAAAAAAATATAAAATGAGGTCACCAACAAAAATGAATTTTCTAGAACAAAGGTTACAATGGAATCCACTTGCAATTCCCGACTTCCTTTACCAAAGGATGTGCCAACAATATGAACATGTAATATATCAACCATGACTTTTATGTGTGAATAGAATTCATCAAAAAAACCAAGTGGGGTCTGCTTGTACCTTTATTTCACAGGATCCAGGATCCTCTAAACAACTAAAATAATACAGCCCGTCACACTAAAAGGAAAGAGAATTATGTCCATTTCAAAGAACTGCAATGATCTCGACAAGTAAAAACCGGAAAAAAAAAGGCAAAACAAAAAGAAAAGAAAACAACAGCAAAATATATGACATACTTGACTGCAGAAAACACGAGTTTGCATCGAATTCTGGAGTGGTGAAAGAGTCATCCCTGTATATTATATGCAACAAAAAGGAAATCTATTAACATACAAACATGTATTTGATTGCTGTGCAGAAACGTTGGTTAAGAAATGGGTGAATTAGACGGAAACACCAACATTTCTTCTCTAATGTTAATCAAAGTTGCTGCATAGAAGGCATTGCTCAGTAGGTCAACCTCTTCACTCTCAAAATCATCAGTAAGCAGTGTATTGGAGATGAAGGCAGCTATCCATGTAAGATCCAAATCGGTGAGTTCAAAGTCAATCCCTTCATCTCCAACAAGCTGTTACTCATTACCCACATCATTTGAGTAGTTCTCCAATGGAGTTAAGCAGCAGACAAAAGTTAAAGGGCCAGAGAGACCAGCACCCACTACCAAAAGTTGGGTTTATTTGAGAGGGCAGCTTCTGTTTTGAAGGCAACCACGGCTAAGAAGAAGCCAGCTGGTGGAAATTTGATTGGAAATTCGGTGCCAGGGTTTGAATCAGGGCCTAAGGTTTTGAGAAAGAGCTGGGAAGGGAATGTGGAGCTGAAAGGGAGGGATAATTCTAATCCAAGGGCAGCAAAGAGTGAGGCTAAACCTGATTTGGAAATTTAGAAAGAACCTCTGTTGCATTTTGCATTTCATTCTCAGTCATGCTTTCAAAATCCAGTGCAAGAAGTAGCAAGACACAAATGGCACTTTCTTATTATGCCAGAGAATGTTAAAGTAAGAAGGATCTATTTTATCCACAAAAAAAAAAAAATGTCAGAAGGATCTGTGAATAGTTGGTTAGTGATCAAATAGAATATCTTCGTAGCTAAAAATCCAAATAATGTTTCACTGATTGCTTAAAAAGTTTTCTGAATTTGATGATATTATTTACTTTGGCACATTAGTTTGCATGAACCTAGATAAATCATCTGCTACTTGTCTGGCAAATTTTACAGTTAATCTCGTTCTCACCACACTAATAAGAGAAAAGGAAAGAGAAATAATTATAATTAACTTATGGCAACATTAGATGTTTCTACCATCCTCATCAGAAGTTGATCTTAGTATTCTGATATTAAAAATTGCAGGTTCCTCAAAGAAAACCAACCACAAATGAAAAGTTGCTACCTAAAGGGACAACAAGGTTCAAACTCCTGCAAGGAAAAGCAATGCAAGTGCCATTTTGGAAGATGATAGACCAAATAAGCAACCAGCTCCTGTGATAAGGAGGACACCAGAGGCCACTCACAATACACCCTTGGATTGTATCGATCTCAATGTACGTCCTCTGCATGACAGAACAGTTGAAAATATTTCATTCTACGTACTTCCTCATTGTTGACACTATCTAATTTCTGCATTTTTTTTTAAAGACCCATCTTCTTTAGGTGTTATATTTGCTCTTCTTATGTACTTGTAAACAAATCGAACTGCTATATGACCTTAAGCAATGCACCTTAAGCAATTGATACTGCCTATGTTTTCTTTAGAAGGACATTTGGACAACTGTTTTGAAATATTTTTTCATTTAACGACAAAACTATTAAAAATGATAGTTCGAAAGAAAATCCGGACAATAAGAATATCATCACAAACCTCATCAGGCACCTGAGTGAATCTCTCATTTTCCGATGCATGTGTTTGGGGAGCACTAGATGCATCTGGAACCTATATATTACAAAAAGTTGAAAGATGTAAAATTAATTATAAATAACAATCAATTAACGTACAATATAAATCTAACTAAATAAATAAATTATACCTATCCACTACTGGATGGCACCGAACGAGGAGTACCTACTAGGCTATGCGTAAAACATCCACTCGCCATCTGAGCACGCATCTGATGGAGCTGTGCCTCCAAGTAGGAAATCTTGTCATTAAACTCAGTCCGAAGCTCATCCCGAATCCTCCTAATGGTCTCTTCTGATGGTGCCTGATAAGATTGCTGATACAAACGTTGCTTTGTCATGCTCGAACTCCAATTATGCATTCGTCCATGTCCATCTTCTCCTATCACCTCCACAAAGATACGATCTTTTCGTTCTGGTGTGCACTCGTTCTCAGGTACCTCCTCATGTCGTCGTTTCATCTCCTTATGTAATAAAGAATTATAATATTGACATTAATATATAAAATATACTATATATAAAGAGAATTTAAATTGTGCACTTACAATATACTTTTGTGCATCTGCATCAATGACATCCTGCTTTGAAGTACGTGTCCTAATAAACACGCTTAGTCGATCTGTTTCTAATCCTTCTGCTTCATCTATTAACATAAATAATCCAGATATATATAAGAATTTATACTAGAGTTATATTTAATATAAACTTACAATATTCTAAATATACATTTGCTCTAATAACAGAAAATGAAGTTCTCCTGTCTTATGCAAGCCTCCCAACATCTTCCTGTTATTCTTGTTTCGTGCACACTGTGCCTACAAAAGTTATTAATGTAATTAAAAATATAATATATAATTTCATTATATAAAAAGAAACTAATCACAAAAGAATAAGTACCTAGACATCTTTTTGTCCTCAATAACGAACAAGTATCTCCCACTGATCAGCTTTCACACGCGGAGGAGGTTTAGAGATAAGATTTTCTTCCCTCTGGTGCTCATCATAGTAATGACGCTTGATATAAGACTTTCAATTCCTCCATATCTCACCAACCGACCTTAAACAATTTTCTCTATATTCACTAGGGGCATCTATGTTATCCTATAAAATTAAAATTTAACAAAATTAGTAATCATATAAAATGTATGAATATAAAAGACAAGAGTACTTATTTCGCATCTCCTTCCAAATATAATCTACAACTAAATGAATAATTATAAAACAAAACTTATAAATATAGTTTACCTGCACCTCTTTCCAAATGTGATCTAGAATATGTTGGGGCATTTCTGTCCAAGATGCATATGCCAATGGAACATATGTCCCATTTTTCGCTATTACCCCTAATTGACTCTTGAACTTACTTGCATTGGACCCACAAGGTTGCATATGAGCATCAAATACCAAGAAAACTTTTGACCCGTGTCCCAAAACTCAATACCATGAGCCATGCCTCGACCTCTTCGTCTAGAAGTTGACTGACTTAATATCTAATTAGTATCCAAATACAATAATCAGATAAGATAGTATGATGATTTTAACTTTACATAAGTAGAATAAGTGATTTTACCTGCAACATCTGATGACTGTGGCTGAGATAATATGGTCTCTGATCGCTGTCTATATGGCTGAGTATTATATGCTGAAAGTGATTGTTGCTGTGACTCATCGTGATTGGACTGAGATGATGAATAAGTCTGTAATCTATCCAACATGGATACACCATGTGTTCTCTTTGGAGCCATCCTATATATAAAACATAAAAAGTAAGCATCATCTTCATCTTAACTAACAAATGAACAATATTAACTAACAAAAGGTAAATATAAAAAGTAAATATACAGAAGTTAACTAACAAATGAACAATAATAACTTATATGCAAATTTTCATAATTAACAATGGTCATTCGTCTTCATTCATCTCAACATCATCTTCGATGGATCTCATATCATCTACAGTTGTTCCATCTACACCTTCTCTCTCCTAATGAACATCATCATCACGAGTATATATTCTCATCTAAATATTGCTCGTTAAAAGGTTCTGCTTGAGGTACTGATTTAATATTATTTGAACCATCTTTTGAGTATATATCAAATAAATCTCTAACTGTCATCTTGAGAACAACACTCCATCCTGATTCTACAAGATCTGGAATATAGCATACTTGTTCTGCTTGACTTGCTAGAATGAATGGTTCACTTGAAACATCACTGTCATTATATAAAAGATGACTAAAATTGATAAGTGTCATCTTAAACTCATCTATCTTCTTCCCCCTGATATCATCAATCCAATCACATTTAAATAGCACAAATTGCATATCATTGGTATATCGAATCTTGATAATATCTATTAATCTTCCATAATAGGTTATATCTCCAATACTTGTATGTGCCTTGACAAAAATACCATGACTTTGAGTGGTTCTCTTGTTATCCTTATCAAGTTTGCGAAATCGAAAGCCGTTGATGATATATCCACCATAACGTCGTACAAATTGGTCTGGACCTTTAGCAAAATGCTGAATTTCATCTGAGTACAGAATTTCAGATGTTCTTACTTATATTCAATTTAATATATAAATTTTAAATTATATAAAAATTAAATGATAAATAAAAATTTTGAATTTGAATTGTTAGAAAAAATTAAATATGATTACTTACATGCTCCATCAACCATATGTGAAAAGTTGATACATGAATCTTTTCAATTTGATCATCTGATGAACGAGGTATTTGTCTTCTTAAATATTCAATGTGTTTCCTATAAATATTATAAACAATACCTTGAATAAGTATAAATTTATTAGTATATTTTACAAGTTGATTATAAAACTTACATTCGAATAGGAGTTATGGCATCAATATTTTGCAGCACATAACGATGAGCTTACTCCTATGAGACTTCATCAATATATATTTGCGCTCCCTTTTTGATGGGACGATCTGAATTATTTCCACCATCATTATTCCGAATCGGTCGATTTGATCTAGTTTCAACATCCTGTAAATATCTTGAATAAAAATTCGTACACTCTTCCATCAGGTATCTTTTGGCAATTGAGCCTTCCGGATGAGCTCGATTACGCACATAAAGTTTGAGCGTAAGTAGATACCTATATAGATATAAATTAGATAAAATTTATATAGCAACAAATCGAAATCGAAAGAGTATGACGTGCTTCATTTTATACAAATAATATTATCTTTCAATAGAATACATCAATTTAAATTACACTGCTCCAGCAATTAGTGCCTCTTCTGCTAAATATATAGGTAAATACTCCATTATATCAAAAAATGAAGGTGGAAAGATCTTCTCAAGATTGAAAAGTGTTAAAGCAATACAACCTTGAATATACTCTAGGTCAGCCATCCTGTTCACCTTTGAGCATAATTGCCTAAAAAATTTGTTAACTCAATCAATGCCTCAACCACATCCTTAGATAATGCTTTGCGTACAGCTACAGGAAGTACTGTTGCATCAAAATATGATTGTCATGATTTTTAATCCTCAAATACTATGCTCCTTTAAATGTACGCAGCGACTGATATTAGATGCATAACCATTAGTGACTCTGACATTTTTTAGCACTTTTAGGAAGATATCTTTGTCATCTTGGACATTGTAAAGCAAGCTGGAGGCAAATAAGCCTTACCAGACACTCGTTGTTGTGGATGTAATGCTTTTCTTATACCCATTTCTTGCATATCATAATGAGAATTTAAATTATCCTTAGATTTTCTTGCAACCCCCAATATTGTCCAAAGTATATTGTCACATACATTCTTCTCAATGTGCATGACATCAAGATTATGCTGAATCAAATTATGCTCCCAATATGGTAAATAAAAAAATATACTCCTCTTTTTTCATCCAGACTTTTTTCCACCTGAAGTGCCTTTTTGATTTTCTTCAATTTTTTTTTTACAAGGTCTTCCTTTTTATATTCTGTGAGCACTCCATTCAATTGATTTAGTATATCAGAACCTGATAATTTAACAGACTTCCTTCTGTATTCTCCTTGACCATTTTAAGATATTCTATCTCTTCGAAATCTGTGGGTATTGGTAAGAACCGTCGATGCCCTCTATAACAAAATTTTCTATCATGTGACAACCATGTTGATTCTGTTTGATTGTAATAAGAAAGACATGCAAGTTCATCTTTTGTACTCCATCCAGACAAATTTGCATATGCAGAAAAATCACTGATTGTCCATAATAATGCAATATGAAGTTGAAACATCTCTTTTTTTGATGCATCATACGTAAGTACCCCTCTCTCCCATAATTCATTTAGTTTTTCAATCAATGGTTGTAGATAAACATCAATCTTATTGTTCAATCCTTTTGGCTCATCAATAAGCACAGAAAGAATAAAGAAAGGTTGTTCCATAGACATCCACGGTGGTAAATTATATGGTATTAGAACAACAGGTCAAGTGCCATGAGCTATAGACATTGATCTAAATGGATTAAATCCATCAGCTGCTAAACCAAGTCTAATATTTCGACAATCTGCAGCGAAGGATGGATTCCGTTCATCAAAAGTTTTTCAAGCAATTGAGTCTGCATGATGTCTTGGAACACCATCTTTTGTTCGTTCCTCCTGCCATCTCATTAACTCTGCAGTTTTTGATGACATAAAGAATTTCTGCAACCTCGACTTCAATGAAAAGTACCGCACTTGTTTTGCAGCAATCCCACTATTCTTAGTAGTATCATCATTTGAATCTTCTGTAAATTGCTTGTATCTAGAACTCTGACATATTTGACATTTATCATGTCCTTCATCTTTGCCTCTAAACAACATATAATTATTAGGGCATGCATCCCATGTCTCATAAGTGAAATCCAAATCCGTGGTGATTTTGTTTGTTTGATAATATGAATTTGGCAAGCATACTCCTTCTGAAAATGCATCATTCAATAATTCTAGTAATAATGTAAATGACTTATTTGTCCATCCACTTAGCACTTTCAAATGCAGTAATCGAACAATAAATGACAGTGAGGTGAATTTCATGCAATTTGGATAAAGTGGAAGTTCTGCATCTTCAAAAAATTTAATTTTTTTTTTTATTTCTTGATTAGATCTTCATGACCCTCATTCTCCATTAAATGATTAAATTCCATATTGTCATTTGACATTAAGATTCCAGTTGCCTCTTGTATCATTCCAACCATATCATCTTCCGTATCAAAAAAATATCTACTTCCACAGTCTTGGTTAGATCTAGTAGAGTAGTACGTCTCTCCATGATAAGTCCAAATCTTATATGTCGTCAAGAAATTTTTGTAATAATATGTTGTTTCACTATATGTCGGTCCCCAAGAAAACGATTTTTACACTTCTTACACGGACAATAAATCTTTGCATCGTCTGTCTGATTAGCATATGCAAAGTCTAAAAATTTATTGACCCCCTCAATATATGTAGATGAAATCCTTTCTCGCAAATCAATCCAACTTTTATCCATAACTACTATCCATTGATACTGTTATTGTTATGTATTCCCTGAAAACCATATACAATAATTTCTTTATAAATATAAAAAAGAATAAAATTTACAAAAGAATAAAATTTATGAGGATAAATATCGAAAAAGATACAAACTTCTTAGTAATATGAAGATGGTCTCTTAAAATAAAAGAAGAATAAAACACTAAGTAAACTTTAAGCAGGATATGCATGCGATTTTTTACATGAGCTACTAAGGATATATTAAGTCTTTATAAGTCATGCACAACTCCAAATCTTTGTTTCATACTCATGCATATCTCTCGCTTCATCTACTTTGATTTCATATTAGTTCTCTCCCCACCTGCTTCATATATATACACATATACATACAATTTTGCACTTGCATGTCAACTTTCATCAACATTAGATTCTAATGCTTCAGAATTATAACTTTTGAGTAAAATTATTTTTGTGCATAAGTATTTTTCTAATGATGGATGAACCACGCAGTCTTTGGACGCGTGAACTGAGCTCCATACCGCAGCAAATGCAGTCATTGGGAGGAGGGTCTAAGTTTAGACCTTTCAAAAGAAGAAAAAAATACACTGGCAAATCTCATTCACATATATGACATGACATACTAGCATAATAAAAGCAAATTAATCACCCTGGCCCCCATTCTTTTCTCTGAAGAAATTATTGTTCATACAAAAATAATTATGTCAAAATATCAAAGGACCTCTCTGATGTTGACGTCCAACCTCCCCCGGCCAGGAAAAATAATCTCGAACAGGAGGCTTTGCTTAAATCCCTTTTAAGGGATTTACTTCATGGCATAAAATGGGGACCAATTGGAAGGCTAACTAATATGGACAAAGGTTGAGGGATTTATTGCATGAAAAAACTCAGGACCGGTGGGAAAGCTAAGAAACATGGACAAAGAGTGAGGGACTTAGTGCATGGAAAAACATGGACAAAGATTGATGTAAACTGCCTCCCTTTTTATATAGGCTTAAAGGTAGTGTATGATGGAAAATAACGGAGGACCAGTAGGAAAGCTTGGAATAAAACAACTAAACAATGTTTGATATTTCCTTTCTTTTTGCACTGCATGCCACTTGATCTTTTTGCACAGATCCCTGGCAAACATTTCAGAGAACATGTGAAGGGTGGTTTTGGGAACTCCTGAGTTCACCTTGACTGAGAGATTTTTCATGTGGATGGGATAGTTCATGGTGTCCAAGAGAGGAGTTGGTGGTCTCTGTGAATGATACTCTCCATGCTCTGATAGTGATGCACAAATGCATGTCCTTTTCCCGGCTGCAAAACAGCACAAAAAAACAACCCATTTGCTTAACCAAATATCCTATTGACTGGAAATCTATATGTTGCTTAAGTCCACAACATGTCAAAATAATTCAATTTCCTAATTATAATCATCCCTGTTTTACACCACTTTAATGGTCTTTTAATTTGGATCATCAACTATAAATCATGGGAAACATTCAAAGAATCAATTTTTCACCATTATAATTCATAACCAATCACCAAACTACTCATAGAACTCTGTGTATTAGACTTGAAGTTTACCCAAAGATTAATGCCCTTATTTTCTACATGGATGTCTATTGAACTAATCAATTATATTTCCAACAAAAGAATTTACAATAGGACCATGCATTGGTTATGAAGATCCCAAAAAAGGAAACACTGCATTACCAGAATTCCAACTAAAAAGAGCCTAATGAGGACTTGCAATGATCCAAAAATCAAAACAATAACCTGAAGGAAAAATTAAGGGTTAAACGGAGACCAAGACTGGAAGATGGAAGAAACTAACCTTGAGAAGTGTATTTGGATGTTGGTGGGATTGGAGATCAGCCCCTCCAAGGCGGTGGGAAGATGAGGGAGAGGACTTTTGGGGATCTGAAGCTTTTGTCCCAAGGAAATGAGATCAATTGATAAAGACCATTAACATGGACAAATAAGAAATCAGCAACATCTGTAGTACATCTACCTTGCTATAAAGAGAAGATAAATAAATATATATTCCCCATTTGTTCTCTCTATTTGGTTGACATTGAAGAGGGAGAGATCGAGAAGGAGAGGGAGGGATCGACCTGATCGGGTGGGGCACGTCGGGGAGATTGGGGGGCACGCGCGGGGAGGGGCACGACGGGGAGATCGGGGGGCACGTGGGGGCATGCCGCAGGGAGGGGTACGTTGGGGAGATCGGAGGGGCACGCCGCGGGGAGGGGCACACCGGGGGGATCGCGGGGGGGGGGAGATCGGCACGTGGGTGGAAGAGGTGAGGAGGTTTGGAGCGGAAGAGGGGGAGGAGGCGCAGTAGGGTTTGGAGAGGAGGAGAGGAGACTGTGGTGGGAGAGGGGAAGCTGAGAGTTGAGCGTGGGCGGTGGGATGGGGTTTTACTTTTTTTTTTTTTACCACGGCACAATGCCGTCGCAAAAAAAAAAAAAGAAAAAGGCTTAGGCGCGATGTTAAAAAGCGTAGGCGGGAGGTTTTTTACCACGGCAAAATGCTGTCGCAAAAAAAAAATATAAAAATTATGGATCGATTTTTTACCATGGCAAAATGCCGTCCCAAAAAAAAAAAAAAAAAAAAAATATATATATATATATATAAATCATGAATATTACACTGTATCGTAAAAATCATGAATTATTGTACCACGGTACTCTATTCTACTGCAAGATTTGATTGCCGTTGCAAATAGCAATTAAAATTTACATCTTATTCGCGAAGGTTTCTTACCGTCACAAATAAATTTTTTGCGACGGTAAATCAGCTGTCGAAAATAGATCCATCGCAAAAAAATCTTTTTTTTGTAGTGACTGTTTTATGTTGTATCTCTGTATGTAATTTGTATGGATAATAATATTATCAGCTCCAATAGAATCTAATTTTGTTTTTTTAATATAACTAGCATTGAATAAGCCTTGTACAAACATTATGGTTTGGCTTTTATGATCCAACAAAGGCTTGATTGTTATGGTTGTGGTAGTAATACCACTTTCACTTTGCTATCCTTTTTAAAGAGCTATATACTGCTTAAGCTTTTTCAAGTCCTATGTTGCAATTGATATCCTGTTCTTCTCATTTCTATGAAGCATCATTTTATTACAATTAGAGATGTGTAATCTTGCGCTTAGCATGCTTTCTATTTAGTTAAAACGAAGCAATAAAACTGCAATTTGTATGTGAAATACAGAAAGTGTCTGTGCTTTTTCTTTTTTTTTTAATAGAAACGGTTATTGTCCTTTTATTTTAACTAAATGGGCCACTGCTTTAGGGAGCTTGAAACACAGAATCATTCTCAATGAGCTCAGGTGTGATTCTTAAGAATTTCTCCCAAAGTATGTGGTTGTTTTGAACTTCACCCATGTGAAAAAGCCTTTCATTGTGCCTTTTTAATTGTTCTTAATGCCAAGGTCCAATGATCATAGAATCAGAAAGAGCTTATGGATGAGGGTTTGTTCTTCATTAGTTGCTTAATTGGTCTGCTGAATGCTCAAAAAATGCATGGTTGAGAGAAGGGGTGCCAGAGGTGGAACAAATTTGGGGGTGATCTATAAATTGATGGAAAGGACTAAGGAGAATAGTGGAAGCACCAAGATTATGATTTACCTACTTTTTTGTTTTTAATTACTATTATTTGGGGGAGGTGCTGTCTAGTGAGGTCCTGAAGGTGGCATGTCTATGATTTGAGAGCCATCTTGATTTCTTTGCAAGCTTAGCTTGGCATACCTTGTTGGCAGCTCGGCTTATTGTCAGTTTTGTGTGTTTCATTTTACTTTGGTTACAAAATTTACCTCCTCAAGTTGGCTATTAAGAAGGGGGTAAAGATGTTGGTGGTGTCATTTAGTTGAGTTGGTTTAGAAAACACTTATGGACTGTTTGGATGACTGGGCCCAAAATCCCTTAGAAATCGTGGATTTGGGCCAATACGACTACCTAGATGAGGCTGGGCTAAACCTCATCACGAATGCCTAGAGATCCATTGTAGTGGGCCGGCACGATCTTATGGGGAGAAAAAAAAAGACCTCATCCCACAGGGAGGAAAAAAATTCCTGCCGAGGTCTTTTTTTTCTCTCCCTGTGGGATTCGGACCGGTTCACTATAATAGTTCTTTGGGTGTTTATAAAGATAGGTTGGATTAGGCCTCATTTAGGTGGTTGTATTGGCTCAAACCCATGGTTCCTGTGGGATTTTGGGCCCAGTTATCCAAATAGACCTTTATTAGAAATATTCACTTAGACATACACAAATGGTTTCTTATTCATGTCAGAATGGTTAACTGATGAATCCATACCTGCGCCTGTCAGATTACAGAATTCTTTCAGATGGTCAAAATGGTGCCCTGCACATACGAACTTTGCAGCAAATCAAGTTGCACTTAAAACTCACACATATCCAATACTTATGTTTGTTTTTTTTTTGTTTTTTTAAATGTGACAGCCAACAGTTGGTGATGCTAATCTAGTGATACATTGTCCCCAGTTGCACCCAATCCAACCCCATACTCCCAGACTGAAAAATAAGAAGGAAATGGTGCGGACACCAGAGCCATCAGAAATCGGCGATATGATTTAGATTCGATTTGGATCAAAGAAGCCCCATTAGATTGATTCTACTTCAGTTATTTATTTTCAGTCAATAAATTTTTGATGCATTTAATTTTGGATCCATAGGGCCATACTTGGGTTTGTCCACGTCACCTTTGGAGCCACCACTCTCCACATGCCCAGGGAAGAAATATACATGCAACATGTGCCGTGCCTAAAGATTCTCATGTCAAGTTGTGCCAAGCATTAAGCGCTACATGGAGTTCCATTTCTTCCCTAGGATTTCTTAAGAGTTCTTGGCTACTTATTTTGTTGAAGATTGATTTCTTTCCATGATAGATTACTTTGTTTGGAAACTAGACATAATGTTTATTTTTTTGTGGGAGGGCTGATTTCTTTCTTGTAAAAGGTAAGGAATTCCTAAAGAAATAGGATCCTAGGGTCTTATATAAATCTTTGTATTTTTCATGAAGAGGGCAAAGAATGATTTTACAAACCCCCCAAATGCTTGTGTCAATCGCTCCGAGAGGGAGAGGGTGTGAGACCCAAAATCGTCCTACAAAGGAAGGGTGTGAGGCCCATTTCTATCTATCCTTTTAACCTTCATCTACTTGAGATCCAGTGTTCCTACGACCCTGATTCGACTTCACCATCTATCCACGCAAGCCTATCCATCAAGAGAAGATCTGTCTCCTCCAAATTTTATCATCATGTGAGAGAAAAGAGAGATCTCTTATTCTACAGATCATATGCTGTCAAGGACTTCATTCCTTCTAGTTGATTTTTGATTTTCATTTTTTTGTTAGAACCGACGTTGGTAAAGATCTAGTTCTTTATCGACGAATCTGTTTAGTTAAAGATTAAGAGTCCTAATCAGAGTAGTTTAAAGATTTTCTCACCGGATTTTAATGTTTTATTCTCTCTCATTCCATTATATTTTTTTTTATATTTACTCGTGAGCATGTTTAATTTCAGCTACCTGTTTATGGACTTGCCTGTTGCTAGTTGTTTACTGATCTCTAGAATGGCATTCATCTGCATCATTTAGATTGATCTCGCTTTGATCTCGTATCAATCAATCACGCCTCCTGAGCAGAGTATAGGCAACTATACTGTCTGTCCTGGAATAATGATGCCTCTGGCCGGACGTGATTTATTGTTGATGAACAGAAGGGAGCTTGATCATTAGAATTGGTTTCTTTCTCTTTTCTTTAGGGTTGTCTCGCATCAGAAAGCCAAACATATTAGAATTAAAGGAGTTAGTATTTGCTGCCATGGTGGGAGAGGGGCATTAAGTACCTCTGGACAGGGTACATGTATTGGTAAACCAACGCCTGCCTCAGAATGGTTTTTTTTGTGTTTTTGACACTCTATATCCAAATTTGGGATGCCATTAATTTATTCATTGGTTGTCCACCCTCCTGCCATAACTCTTGCAGATAATGGTCAGTGCAGGATTGGCTTTCCTAATCCTTGGCTGTAAGTTCCAAATCAGGGACCATGGCATGTACGAATGCATATACATGTGGAGTAACTTCAGTACATGGTTAGCACGTTATGCCTCTACATGACACCAGATAACTTGACCTCTCATCTGTTGTCTTGCACTAGGATTGTCCGTGGAAGATTAGCCAACTGAGGTTAAAATAAGGTGCTTTTCTTCTATCCTATATTATTTTCTTTTAATTATTATATGTTATGACCAGTAAGACTACAAGGAACAAAAGCAATAAAATGGCTATCAAATTCTCTGGATAAGTGCAAGTGAATGCACCTTACCTGTTTCTTTCTTGTTTTGTATCAGAGATGGAAGTTGCTTTTGCTATGTAATTTTCTTTGGCTGGAAATTTCATGGTCCTATTAGTCGTTTTGGTAGTCAAAGGTGCTTTAATTAAGCACAACAAGTACTGGCATTCCCAGGGCAGGAGATAATAGCTTCTATCATATTAGAAAATAAAGCAGTAGAAAATACCGAATCTGAAAAATATCTCCCCACAAATGTTGTTGTTTCATAATGAAAGAGGCATTATTCTGTACCTCTTATATCAACCTGTTGGTACTCTGACTTCCTTATTTCCTTGTTGTATTGGTCACTAATCATTGTGTAGCTGTTACTAGAGTTGGTACATTGTGAAGCCCTCATTGCATGAACAGGACAAGAACGCTATCAAACTTCTGGAACTGCATGGCTGAATTGTATGATCTGGTGAATTTGTCTTTTTTGAATTTTAAATCCTTCTCACCAAAATAATTTGGCGTGCTAATGAGGTCTGTTGGAATGCTATATCATATGGTTTGATTACAATTATATGGCCAGTTTGTGATGGTAGTTTTCAGACTCTTTTTTTTTTTTTTAATTCTTGTTGGGGGCCTATTTTGAGCAAAAATTCTTCAGGGTGCAAAATGGACTATATATTTAAACAAATTTCTGGAATAGGCTGTGCTCAAGTTCCAATCAAATCCTTTTAGAATTATCTAACATATTACGTAGTTTGCCTTACACCAGAATTTAATTCTACCTCTAAAACTTTATTGGAATGCACAATTCAAGACAATTTTTTGGCTGTTGCCTCACATGCTAGATTGTAGGTCTGTTTCTGTTTTTCCCCTTGCAAGTAGGCATCTCAATCACTGATATTTGTGGTCCAGTAATTAGATCCTTTTTATTAGCCTGCGGTATTTTCTGGACCCTTCTGTTATGGTTATTGTCTATAAGTTTTGGCTCTGTCCATTCAATTTTTATTTTCCTTATAACAGGTGCGCTTTCTCACGAAAATATATCATCCAAATATTGACAAGGCAAGCAGATAATTTCCTTTTTGCTATTTTAGCTCCATAAATTTCTTTACTCTCTGAAAGTTATGTTTTGATGAATGCAGCTTGGACGTATATGCCTTGATATTCTCAAAGATAAATGGAGTCCAGCTCTTCAGATCCGGACAGTTTTGTTGAGTGATTTGTCCATCTCTCTCATGCTATGTTTGTTCCCCACCATCTGGTAAATTGCCTCCTAGAATTATGGCAAATGCTCGACGGTTCCCATTTGTGCTTCTTCCTACGTCATATAATTTTGTTGGTCACTGGCTTTCAAGTTTTAATGGCTTTCATGGTTACTGTTATGTAAGCTCATCTGGCTTCTTGTCATGGCGATAGCAAATAATAACAATGGTGGTGTTATTTTGCTTTTTGGTCAGTATTCAAGCACTTTTAAGTGCCCCCAACCCAGATGACCCGCTCTCAGACAATATTGCAAAGCATTGGAAGGCAAATGAAGCCGAAGCTGTAGAGAAAGGTTAGTTTATTTTCCATGAACATGTACAGTTGATAAAAATGTTCTGCAGCAAACTGCTAATGCTAAAATGGTTTTGGTAGGGTATAGAGTTATCTTAACATCTTAATTGCTAACACTAAAATTATTCTGTTGTTTTATCCATCTTTTCTTTGATGCATCTCTGTGGTGACTCAGCAAAGGACTGGACTCGTCTTTATGCTGGTGGGGCGTGATTTCTATGGACGGCCTCGTGTCTAATTACATGCCCATCGTGGAAGACCAAGGTGCCATTATTCGGTTCTGACGAGCAAATGAAAGCTCAATGCTTGAACTTTCAAAGATCATCCTGCTAATATAATGTGATGTATGCCAATCCAGTAGTCGAAAGCACTTCTCATGTACGAATAGAGGTCGAGGTTTGAAGTCTTGCGTCTCTTTGGTTGCTGGTTATACATTTTGCACCATGACCGTATCGCGGGGTGTTACTGGAGTGCTCAGGCTTCTTGTTCTTTTCCATGGTGTTCCCCTTTTGACTTTTTCTTATTAGGACCATCTTCTACTTCCATCAATCTCTTCAGCAGTCTCTGCTTTTGCATTAGTAATTTTGTATCATCCGAAAATCTGGTAGCATCTGCAACTTGATGAAGTGTCGGTCCATGCGATGGTGGGTTTTGCCGGCATATTCAATATTCATGCTAAAAGCCTGAATGACTTCAGGCTATGGTCGACGGAAATAAGGAAAAGAGCCTGATTGTTTGTTTGTCACTTGTATCATTGAAAGAGCAGATCTATTAATTTAGGAATCACTATGAGCTCATTTGGTTAAAAATTTTTCTTTTCAGAGAATAATCTTTTAGAAGGTTATTTTATGGAAAGTTATTTTCTAAATTTATATAAATAATAATAATAATAATAATAATAATAATAATAATAATAATAATATAGATATAATATTAATATATTATAATATAATATTAGATCATAATAATTTTTTGTATTAATGTAGTATAAATATATATTATATTATATTGATATAATATTAATATTTTAATATAATAAATTTATTAATATCTTAATAAATTTAATGTTAATTATTATATTATATTAATATAAATATTATATTATTAATAATAAAAATATTATATTAGCATAAATATTAAAATATGATAAATATTATAATATTAATATTAAAATAAATATTATATTATATTTATATAAATATTAGAATAATATTAATATAATATTATATCATCATTATTCAGTATTTCATCTTAATCATTAATTGATGTTTTGCAAAATTTTAGTTATGGTTTTTAAAAAGATATTTTGAAAAAAAAAATACTATCAATTTTCATTTTATGGGAAGTTTTAAAATTTACTTTTTTCATGAGTTTTTATTTGTCATAAAATGTGGGAAGTGACTTTCTGTGGGGAGAGATTTTTACATTCTCTCTTCTTTTAAAATTCTAATCAAACAAAAGATCTTTTCTCTATTTTTTATAAATTGTTTCTTCTCTCCTCCATTTTCTATGAATCAAATAAGTATCATGAATCTTAGAAAAGATGATAGGTGATACATGACTGCGTATTTATCCTATTCATCTTGCTGCACATTATCAAAGAAAGGAAGGTTTTGCGGGGAGGGGTAGAAGATTTCTTGGCCTGATAAAGGCTAGTGGGTGCACCTATCTTCTTCAGGACCAACAATGTTATTGCTATTTAATTGTGTGATACCCTTAAAGCTTTTGTAATGTTATTATAAACTATTATTTAGCTTAAAAATAAAATCCCATCATTACTTTTATTTGTTGTGTTGTGATGTACAGGAAAAAAGCATCATTTGGTATAATTAAAACAAATGTGTAAACAATGGTATATCTATTAGAATCTTGAAAATATTTTTTTTAAAAAACATTAATGATTCAGACCATTGTGCTCATGATAGAAATTTTTTTTTTTTTGAGTACAAATGTGTGGTTACACTATTCTAGTATGAGAGCAATCCAAAGAGTTAAGAGTATAAAATATCTTTTAGGGTTTAGAAATAGACATCGTTTTGACGTTAGGTCCAGATTTTAGTATGCTGGACAACAAAAGAGGCAATCTAGTTCGTAGTATTATTAGTCTCTCAGTAAATATGCCAAATAGTCACCTTGATGGAATGGTGAAGGGATCTTTAGATGTCGTGGAGAAGTAGGTAAACATTCAGATGCTTCATTTCATCTTTGATCCAGCAAATAATTATGGTGGAGTCATCCTTAATGAATATCTTTTTGGTTTGCAACTCCTGTCTCGTGCAGATGATGTTGTTCAGACGGTGTGAAGCTCAGCATCACGAATAGTTGGGTTAAAGAGCTGTGACCCTCCTGTCGTCAGAAGCCTAGCATTCGAGCCTCAGATGACATAGTTCGATCCACCTCTGTTATTTCTAACACTGCTGTCGAAGTTGATCTTGACAAATTTTGAAGGAGAGGGTTCTTAGAAAATGAATAGAACTCTTTGGGTCACTACATGCGCAGTAGGGGATCCAAGAAGCTCGGGGTGGCAAGGTTCGAGCCAGCAGTATCAAAATGGCAATACTTTGTAGCTAAGCAATAAACTCTCTTCAGCACACGTCGTGTAGGCACAATCTCAACATTGAACATCAGATTATTCCTAGACAATCAGATCAGAGAGATGACATACGCCATCCCAAGGCTCTCAAGTGAGTTCTCAATTGTACTTCGATGGATCGCATTTAAGAATGGTGGGAGTCCAGTGCTATTGGTTGCCCCCCGCAGTTAGCCATCCGTCATCCTTCAAATCAAACTTACTCTCGGACAGTGAAAAAGAGCATGCTCCATCTTGAAACCTTCATATCTCTATCTTTGAGAAGAGTCCGTGTTGGGAGTCGGTTCTAAGCAATCTTTCAAAGAAAGAGTTTGATCCTGAGATAGGCAAGCACTCTCCAAATTCAAGCTGCATCGATCCTCCTGTCAAGCATCGGTCTACTCATGTCGATGAGGTCCTTGGCACGGACCTTAAGGTAGCAAGACCACCCCCACACCCTCAAGTCCCAGCTTTGATGGATAGAAATCGGGATGGCAAGAACTCTATCAATAAACTGCCCACCAAACAGGCGAGTGACCTCCCGAGGCCTTCAACCCATGCCGTCAATTGAAATGAAATCACAAACCCACATATGCTCGTCCACCTCAGTACTGACGTAAGTTGGCTAGTGAGAGAGCGGCATGTTGGAGATCCAAGCATCCTGACATGCATCAATCGAAGTTCCATCACCAATCAACTACTTCATTCGGGCCACCATTGGAAGGGCATTAGCATAGATCTCTCTCTGGATGATTGAACAACCATGATCAGTCTGAATATGGACTCCTGGCTCCAAGCCCCATAGTGAGCCCTCATCACCCTGCTCTACAAACAGTTAGGATGGATGAGAAATCTAATGGTATGTCTGGATATCATAGCCTCCCTCTTGACTAGCAAGGATTAGATTTCAAGACCTCCATTCTGTACCAGTTGCTAGACTACCTCCTAAGAAAGCAAGTGAAGCCTACGGCCCTTCTGATGAGCACCCCACAAAAAATTTCAAAACTACCGCTCCAAACTCTTGAGAGAAGAACACAGCACCAGTATTTGCCAGGAAGTAAATTAGAATGGAGCTCAAAATTGATCTCACGAGGGTAGTCCTGCCCATCATGGAGAGAGTATTGACTTGTCAGCATCGAGACGATCCCGAACCTGCTGCTCCATCTATCTGCAGTCGGCCCTCTGAAGTCTCCATCCTGTGATAGGGACCCTCAAGTAGGTCAGGGTCCTAGTCTACTTAGGGATCTCCAATCCGTCTTGAATCATCTGCTTCACCTAGACCCTCATCTTGGGGCTGAAGGTGATTGTAGACTTCTGCAAATTTGCACGCTGACTGAAAGTCCGATAATATGCCTCAACAATAGTCACAGAGCACCTCGCATTGCAGATCGAGGTCCGACTAATGAGCAAGTAATCATCTGTAAAGAGAAGGTGCAAGAGTGGTTGACTTTCGAGGTAGGTCGGTAGGGCTCCGGCTCTTTCCTTTGAACCACCACTCAAAGAGTAACGGAAAGAACATCAGCACAAATAATAAAGAGATAAAGGGAGGGGGCACCCTTGGTGAATACTGCTCGTTGAGTGGAAGAAGTTTGTCGGGACACCATTGATCAAGAT
>NC_025999.2:98624889-98752389 GCF_000442705.2 Elaeis guineensis | reverse complement strand
GCGGGGCACTGTCAGGCGTCCCATCGAAAATGCGAATCGGCGCGGGCGCATAAATGCGGAACCGCGTCCCCGCATGCCGCGTGTCGAAGGTGGTTGGCCGGCGCCCCCCGTATTTAATATGGGCGGTGCGGCCGTCCCGGGACGGGGCGCGCCGAATTCTCAGGCCACCCGGAGGCCACCACGTGTCGAGCATCCACGGAGCTTCGGTCGGTGCGGAGTCATCTTGGCCGTCGGGCGGGCCTATATATATAGGACCTCTCGGACCCAAGACCCCACCATTGCCATTTTGCTGCCGAAACTCTGTCCGGGCGATTTCTCAGTCGTCACGGGCAGAGCTTTCTCGCTTCCAGAGGAGTTTCTCCGGTTCGTGGTCTCCTCTTCGTCCTCCTCATCTTCTTCTTCTTCTCTGTTTCTTTCTCATTCGGTTCCGGTGCAATGGCCAGGAATCCGACTCAGGGAGCTCGGTCGGGGAACCCGACTGACGACTCCCGATCGACTCCGGAAGATGAGGTTTCCTCGCTTTCGGGGCCGAATGTTGATCGGCTTCGGGAGCAGTATTGCATCCCGGAGCAGTTTCAACTGTCCACTCCAGGGGCCGACGGTCGGGTTAACAGCCCTCCGCCTGGTCAGCTGGCGCTGTATGTCGAGGACCTTCGCGCGGGTCTTCGGCTCCCGATTCCGAAATTCGTCCGGAATCTTCTGAACTATTACGGACTCTGTCCGGCGCAGCTAGCGCCGAACTCTGTCCGTCTCATAATTAGTTTTGCGTTGTTGTGTCAGCTCTTGCCGACCAACCCTCGCATTTCTCTCTTCCGGGCCTTCTTTGTGCTCCGACCCCACCCTAAAGCCCGAGGGTGGTGGCTCTTCAACCTCCGGAAGGGCCTTTCCTTTATCATAGGTCTTCCATCGTCCATCCATGGGTGGAAGAACCAATTCTTCTTTGTTTCTTCTCCATCTTCTTGGGGCTTTCCTTCTCACTGGGGCGTGCCCCGAACCGAAGCCAATGACAACAGTCGGGTGGAAGCGGACGACCGGGAGGACTTCCACTGACTAAAAGATATGTCGGTCCCGAAGCAGAGGGAGCTTGTTACCGAACAAGCTCTCTATGACGCCGGCTTAAGCTTGGTCCCCCGACTAGGTATTGTCCGATCTCCCGGTCTCCTTTTCATCCGGCCCCTAGTCCGGTTCTTTAGCTAACACCTTTGTCGGTATTGCAGGGACACCTCCAAGAATGCGGCCGACAGACGCGGAGATTCGGCAATTCGCGACAAGGAAGAGGCCAGCATCGGGGGCCGGACCTTCGCGCCCGCCGAAGAAGCCTGCTCCAGCGACGCCGATCGTCGAAGCGTCGGTGACCGATCAATCCGAGCCCGTCATCGCGCTCGCGGCTCCGGCAGCGCGTGCAGAGGAGAGGCCGGTGGGTGAAGCGGCCGAGGGAACGTCGGCGGCATCACCGGAGGCGGTGGAGCCGGATGTAGTTTGGGAGGCCGAACATCATTCGGCGGCGTCCGTGGCCGCAGCGGGGGGTGCTGGTTCTACTTCGAGCATCCCCTCGCTGCCGGTTCCGTCGGTCGGGGCGGCCGATCGAGGAAAAGCCCCGATGGACCCCGCGGACGAAACAAGGTCGGGGAGCCGATCTGTGCCGCCCAGCGCACAGTTCTCCGAGGGCGCGTCGGCGTTGGCCGACCACAACCTGGCGAGGAGGTTGTGCCAGGGGATCCTTCTTCCGGCCAACGTGGAGTCGCTGAGATCTCGGCAGGTAATCGAGATGCTGTCCAAGTTCTACCCGACTATGGTCGAGGTAAGCTTCGCATCACCTTCTCTTTTCCTTAGAGATTTTTCTTATTATGTGATCCTGACGAAGTATTTGCAACGGCAGCTAATCTACACAATGTCGGAACTGGAGGCCGGGTACCGGAGGTTCGGTAACGTCCGGGCCGCTTATAAGGAGAGGTCGGCGGCGGCCGAAGCCGAGAAGGCAATGCTGGTCGACCATCTTCAGCAGTCGGCCGACCGGGAGGCTAAGTTAGTAGACGAGGTCTCCCGGCTTGGGTCCGAGTTTAGGTCGGCCAAGAAGGAGGCCAGACATAAGGGTCGGGCCGTGCGTCGTCTTCGGCACGAACGGGATGGCGTTGCCGTCGAACTCCAAGGCGAGCGCGAGCAGCTCCGGGTGAGCCTGGAGAAGCTCGCTAAGGCTGAGGAGGAGCTTTCGATCGCCCAGGCCGACGCCGACATAGCAAAGGCGGAGGCAGAGTCGGCGAAGGAGTCTCTCGGTCGGGCGGAGGAAGAGGCAAAGTCGGCGAAGGAGTCGGCCGACCGGGCGGTTGAAGACTTCCGGGTCTCCGACCAATATCGGGAGGAGATGCTCGAGTCGGGTTTCGCCTCGTACCGGGTGGGGTACGAGGACGGTCGGGAGGCAGTCCGGGCCTTGTATCCGGAGCTCGACCTTAGCAGCATCGTCCCACCGGGGGCGAGGAGGAAGCCACCGAGGAGATGGCCGACCAGCCGTTAGGAGGCGTCGTCGCTGTGGAGGGAGCCGTCCCGGAGGAAGCGGCGCCGACTGCCAGTCCACCGCCGATCGAAGGACCAGCTCCAGCCGTCGACCCAGCTCCGATCGTGGCCGACACACCAGTCATCCCCGATCTTCCGTCGGTCGAGGAGATCGACTCAGATGGGTGATCGGGCCCTACCGACTTTCTTTTGCCTTTTCTGTTTTTTTTTTTTTGAAATACATGTAATCGAGCTTCGACCCGACTTTGTACACTTTGGATGAAAATTTTGAATGAAACTTCTTCTGCTTTCCCTTTGTCTCCTTCTTCCAAATGTATAGTTGAATGCCTTAGTGAGTCACTAACTTGTGTAAGTCGCTAACTCACATAAGTCGGTAAGACGTTCGGCAACTCGTGCCACTACGAAGGAGGGGTAAGTCCCGACTTTGGATCGGCTTCTGACAGTCAGGGTCGTCGGTCGCGCGCGTCTGTTGAGTCGGGAGCCGATCGAACCTGGCAAAGGTCCGGTAGTCGGGCTTCCACGGACGCGTTCAGTCGAATGTCGTCCGGCGCAGTGTCGGGGGAACGACAATAAGTCGGATCCCCATGCTCTTGCGTCGGGTATTCATTCTGTATCTTTCGATATACGGTGGTAAGCCGAATATCGTCCGGCCGGCCGTGGGTCGGTCGGCAAGTGTGGATGCGACTAAGGTCGCGTTGTGCGATAGTCGGTGGTAAGCCGAATATCCTTCGACTCGCCGTAGCCTGGTCGGAAGTCGCGACGTCAGTCGCGTAGGCTTTTCGCCTCTCTCTGGTCGGGGCCCGATCGGCTTGCTAGCTGATGGTTTGGCCCGAAAATCCGACCGTAGAAGGAGTGCTAACCCCCGTCCATAAGGGTGCATCGGTCCTTGTAAGGGTCCGATGTATCGTCGATCGTCGAAGGAGTGTCAACTCCCGTCAATAAGGGTTCATCGGTCCTTGTAAGGGTCCGATGTATCGTCGATCGTCGAAGGAGTGTCAACTCCCGTCAATAAGGGTTCATCGATCCTTGTAAGGTCCGATGTATCGTCGAAGGAGTGCCAACTCCCGTCAGTAAGGGTTCATCGGTCCTTGTAAGGGTCCGATGTATCGTCGAAGGAGTGTCAACTCCCGCTCGTGTAGATGAATCGGTCCTCACAAGAGTCCGATGGATCACCGGCGATAAGGCCGCCGGTTCCAGGCGGACACTAAGTCCACATTGGCGTGTCGGGGCTCGACCTTGATGAGCACCGATCATTAGTCGAAGAGTTAAAACTCTGAATTTTCAAACTGAATTTGTATTCCGACTATCGAATTACAAAGTTCATTGGTAATACAGCTTCAAGTTGTCGGCGTTCCAAGTTCGGAGAATGGGTTTCCCCTCAAGGGTCTCCAGTCGGTAGGCTCTCGGGCCGTAGGTGTCTGCTACCTTGTAGGGTCCTTCCCAATTGGGAGCTAGCTTCCCTTGGTCCAAGGGCTTTGACACTTCTGCCTTCCTCAAGACCAAGTCGCCAGGCCTGAAAAGCTTTGGTCTGACCCTGGCGTTGTAATACCGAGCGACCCTCTGTCGGTATGAAGCCATACGAATCTGAGCCTCGTCTCGTAGTTCGGGGAGGAGGTCTAGGTCGGCCCTCCGACTCTCGGAGTTGTCCGGCTCTTGATACCGCTTGACTCTTGAAGATGGCAGTCCAATCTCGAGCGGGATCATGGCCTCCGTTCCGTAGGCCAGACTGAAAAGCGACTCCCCGGTCGGAACGCGGGGGGTCGTTCGGTAAGCCCACAGAACGGAGCCTAGCTCGTCGACCCAGAGGCCTTTGGCTTCGTTTAGTCGGGTCTTGAGTCCGTGGAGCAAGGTTCGGTTGGTCACCTCGACCTCGCCGTTGGACTGGAGGTGCCCGACGGAAGTCAGTCGGTGCTTGATATGGAACCTGGTGCAGAAGTCTCTGAAGTCCTGGTTGTCGAATTGTCGTCCGTTGTCGGTGATAATGGTGTGCGGCAACCCGAACCTGAAGATGATGGACTTTTGGATGAAGTCTTCCATCTTTCGCTCGGTGATCTGCGCTAATGGTTCGGCCTCCACCCATTTGGTGAAGTAGTCGATGGCGACGACTATGAACTTCCTCTGACCCGACGCTGGGGGAAAAGGACCGAGAATGTCGACCCCCCACTGGGCGAAGGGCCATGGAGCGGCAATAGGAGCAATTTGGCTGGCCGGTTGGTGTTGAATGTTGGCATACTTTTGACACGGCTCGCACCTCCGGACCAACTCGGCTGCATCCTTCTTCATGGTAGGCCAGTAATAACCTTGTCGCAGGACTTTGTAGGCCAGGGACTTGCCCCCCAAGTGATTCTCGCAAATTCTTTCGTGAACCTCTCGGAGAGCGTAGTCGGCGTCGGTCGGTCTCAAACACCTAAGTAGGGGAAGGGAAAACGACCTCTTGTAGAGTCGGCCATCCATGATGACATATTGTGAGGCCGACCATCGGAGTCGCTTGGCTTCCGTGGGATCTTCGGGGCGGATCCCGTCGGTCAGATACCGGACGATCGGGTCCATCCAACTCGGTTCGGATGTCAGCTGTAGTACTTCGTCGATCCGATCGATGCTTGGCTGCTCGAGGTTCTCCACGAACGTCCGGCCCAAAGAGTCGTAGGCCGACGTCGCCAGTCTGGAGAGTGCGTCGGCACGGGCGTTCTCCGACCTAGGGATGTGGAAAATTTCAAAATACCTGAGGCGTGCCACGAGGTCCTTCACTTTCTGAAGGTATTTGACCATAGTCGGATCTCGTGCCTCGAATTCACCCTTGACCTGCCCCACGATCAGCTGAGAGTCGGAGAATGCCCGGAGGCTGTCGACGCCCAGCTCTTTCGCCATCCTCAAGCCTGCGAGGAGAGCCTCGTATTCGGCTTGGTTGTTGGAGGCCTTGAAGTCGAACCGGAGGGCGTACTCGATGACCACCCCATCCGAATTCGTGAGCAGGAGCCCGGCCCCGCTTCCCTGAGCGTTTGAGGCTCCGTCGATGTGGAGTACCCAGGTGGAGATCGGGTCTGGCTCAGAGACCGCATCTCGTCTCGGGTCTTCAGCTCCCGACCCTTGGTCGGTTGTCGGACATTCGGCGATGAAATCGGCCAAGACCTGAGCTTTCAGGGCAGGCCTTGGTCGGTACTGAATGTCGAACTCGCTGAGCCTCATCGCCCACTTCGCGAGTCGTCCAGATGTGTCGGGTCGGCGCAATATCGCCTTCAGGGGCTGGTTGGTGAGCACCACTATGGCGTGGGCCTGGAAGTATGGACGGAGTCGTTGCACGGAGATGGTTAGGGCGAAAATCATCTTTTCCGTCTCCGAGTACCTGGCTTCGGCGCCGTGGAGCACCTTGCTGGTGTAGTAGATGGGCTGATGGGTTCGGCACTCGTTTTCTCGGACGAGCACCGAACTGATCGCCTCAGAAGATGTGGCCAAGTAGAGATACAAGGTCTTCCAGTCCTGCGGCTTTACGAGCAGTGGTGGGGAAGCCAAGTACTTCTTCAGGTCTTCGAAGGCCTGTTGGCACTCATCCGACCAAGAAAACCCATTTGCGTGACGCAAAGTTTTGAAAAATGGGAGGCACCTTTCAGCTGATCGAGAAATAAATCGGCTAAGAGCGACGATTTTTCCGTTCAGCTGTTGGACCTCCTTCTTGGTGTTCGGATGACGCATGTCGAGGATTGCCTTTATCTTCTCAGGGTTGGCCTCAATCCCTCTCTGAGAAACGAGGAATCCGAGGAACTTCCCTGAGGTCACCCCAAAAGCGCACTTGGTCGGGTTGAGCTTCATTCGGTGTCGTCGGAGGGTGCGGAAGGTCTCCTCGAGATCCTGAACATGGTCCGGGATCTGCGTGCTCTTCACCAGCATGTCGTCCACGTACACCTCCATATTGCGCCCGATCTGGTCTTTGAAGACCTTATTGACAAGTCGCTGGTAGGTGGCGCCGGCGTTCTTCAGTCCGAAGGGCATCACCCGGTAGCAGTAGAGGCCCTTGGGAGTCACGAACGCGGTGTGCTCCTCGTCTTCAGGCGCCATCCGGATCTGGTTGTATCCGGCGAAGGCGTCCATGAAGCTGAGCAGTCGAAATCCGGACGTCGCGTCCACCAGCTGGTCGATCTTGAGAAGCGGGAAGCTATCCTTTGGGCAGGCTCGGTTGAGGTCGGTGTAGTCGATGCAGATCCTCCACTTCCCATTGGTTTTTTTGACCATGACAACATTGGCGAGCCAATCGGGATACGTGGATTCTCGGATGAAGCTCGCTTCGAGTAGCTTGTCCACTTCTTCGTCGATGGCCCTCTGTCTCTCTGGAGCGAAGGACCTTTTCTTCTGCCTCACCAGCCTCATCGTCGGGTCGATGTTGAGTCGGTGGGTTATTGTTTCCTGGGGGATGCCCGACATATCTACTGCCGACCAAGCAAATATGTCGGCGTTAGCCGTCAGCAGCTCCGTGAGTCGGCGTCGTTCAGTGTCGGGCAATTGGGACCCGATCCAAATCTTCCGATCCGAATTTTCACCTATCGGGATCGCCTCGAGCTGCTCGGCCGGCGAACCCCGTTCTTCCTCCTCCCGTTGGTCCAGCTTGTCAATTGTCAGGGAACCCCTCGACTCGTCGCTTTGAGCGGAGATCTGGAAGCATCGTCGGGCGAGCTGTTGGTCCCCGTGCATCTCCCCGATTCCGTTTTTGGTCGGGAACCGAACGAGGAGATGGTACATCGAGACGATCGCCTTGAGGGCGTTCAATCCGGGTCGTCCAAGTATGGCGTTGTAGGCCGAAGGAACTTGGACGACCGCGAAAGTTAGGTGGACCGTGCTTTGCCGTGGTTCGGTGCCGACCGTCATGGGCAGGGTGATTTCTCCCTCTGTCGTGACGGCGTCTCCGGCAAAGCCGATCAAGGGCATGGAGACCCTCCTAAGTCGGTCAGTTGACAGTTGCATTCGGGAGAAGGTCGAGTAAAACAAAACATTTGTCGAACTTCCATTATCAACAAAAATTCGTTTTACATCATAATTTGCTATTGTCGCCGACACAACAACATCATCGTCGTGGGGAGTCTGGATGCCCCGAACGTCGTCCTCCGTGAAGGTGATTACGTCGTCCGGGCACGGCTTTTTCATCGGCTCCCCTCCCGCAGATGTCCCCGGGCCCAGTCGCTTGGAGATCATGTTGATGACTCCGGCCGTCGGCTGATTGTTCGCAGCTTCTTCAGTCGGCTGGGGTCGTCGATCGGCAACAGGTTGGGTCGGTGGACCCTTTCGAAATTTGCCGAGATACCCCCGACGGATGAGAGCTTCGATCTCATCCTTCAGCTGGATGCACTGCTCGGTGTTGTGGCCGTGGCCTCGGTGAAATCGACAGTACTTCCGACGGTCGAGGCCTTTTGCCTTCAAAGGCGGAGGCCGTCGCAGGTATTCTTCCCCCTCGATCTCCATCAGAATCTGTGCACGAGGAGCGGAGAGAGGAGTGTAGGAGTCATACCTGGGGCGTGCCAGCCTCGGAGTTTGCTGTCGGGGTGATTTTTGGATTCGTCGGGGTGGCGAGACCCGACTATCGTTCGGGGGCCTGCTTGGTTCGGCGGATTCCCGACCTTTCCTCCGCTTCTCCTTCGGGCCTCTGGGCTCGGCCAAGCGTCGGTCGGACGCTCCTTCGTCTGCGCGCATATACTTGTACGCGCGCTCCAGTAGCTCGGCGTATGTCCGGGGGAGGGTCTTGTCCAGAGAGTAGGTGAATCGGGACGCCCTCAGGCCCCGCTTCATGGCTGAGACAGCCATGTCTTCGTTGAGGTCCCGGACCTCAAGCGTGGCCGTGTTGAATCGCGCCACGAAGTGTCGGAGCGTCTCATTTTCCCCCTGCTTGAGGGAGAAAAGGCTGTCCGACGTTCACGGCGGCTTTCGGCTGGTGCTGAAATGGGCCACGAACGAGTGCTCAAGCTGCCCGAAGGAGTGGATACTTTCCGATCGGAGACCGGAGTACCAGGCCCTGGCAGCCTTGCGGAGCGTAGCGGGGAAGCCGATGCAAAAAAGAGCGTCGGTTGCCCCTTGAATCGTCATGAGAGCTTTATAGCTCTCGAGGTGATCGACTGGGTCGGTGGAGCCGTCGTATGGCTCCACGAGCGGCATTTTGAACCGACTGGGAATCGGTTCGTCGAGGACCAGTCGGGAGAGAGGTTGGGCGGTCTGAAAGTCGACGTCGTTCGAAGACTTCTGGCCGTCCATCTGCAACTGGATGAGTCGGCGGTCGATTTCCTTGAACCGGCGCTCGTAGTCGTCCGCTCGTCGATGCTGGGAGACCCCGGGAGTGGAGTCTCCGGAAGATTCTGAGAGGGAGGCCGACGGCGTGCGCGGTCGTTTCTCCTTCCTTGCCCGTTCCAGCGGGGAAAGGGAGGGCTGCTGGGACCGTCGGTCGTCACGCCAGGGCCGCTCCTCTTCTTCTCCGTGGGAGCGCTGTTGAGGGCGCTCGCACGGAGGTGACAGGGATCGGCGCGGTCGTCGGCGGCTGCTCCTGGAGGGCATCGGACGGGCCGCCGGTTGTTGCTGGAGGCTCTTGACTGCGTCCGTCAGTACGGTCATCTGCCGTACGATGGCCGCGATCTGCGCCTCTGTGGTCACTGCGGGACACGGAGAGCTGGGCTCCGCCGCCGGCGGTGACGGGGAGGCCTCTTTCCGGCGGGAAGAGCGCCTGGCTGATCCGGTGATCCTCGATCGTTGAGCTCTTGTCTTTGTCATCGTGTCCCCTACCTGGCGCGCCAATCTGTTGCGGCCAATCGCCTCGTCGTCCGATCGTCGGAGAACGAGCACCTGCAAAAACGAGAAGTCCACGCTGACCGGAGGCGGCTCCGGCGGAGACCCTCCGACGGTCAAGTCAGAGAGGTGACTGGGCAACAGTGAAATGAAGACAGAGAGCTCGATCGAGAGAGAGAGGGAGAGGGAGGAGCAAGCCTGTGGTTTCAAAGGCGAGAATGGAGATGGAGCGGATCCCTTACACTGTTGCCTTCCCCGATTTATATAGTGGAGCACGGTACGACGCCGTCATTAATGGCGCAGACAAGTGAGGAACTGTCAACTCACTGTAGACTGTCAGAGTCGCCGTAAAAGTGTCATGTCGCCGTGTGACTGTCAAATCACCAGGGTTGACAGTGCCCTCGGCGGGACAATGCCCCTAGATAGCCGTGCCGCATGTTGCTGTCAGAACTGACAAGGTCTGGCGGCTATACGGCGATTGGAGGAGTCGACCGACCCTAAGTCGGTGGCCAGCTGAGTGGGTCGGGCCCTCCGATGGTCGGCGACTCTCACGTGAGTCGGCCATCAGACCTCTGGGTTCAGTCGGTCGGGAAAGGTGCGTCCGACATATCCTCAGTCGGTCGGTCGGTCCGCTCGACCGTTGGTCGGTCGGTCGGTCCTTCCGGCAGTCGGTCGGTCGGTCCCTTCGACCGTAAGTCGGTCGGTCGGTTCCTCCGGCCATCGGTCGGTCGGTCGGTGGGTATTCCCAACACTTTCAAATTGTAGATTTGTGAGACTTCGTGGAGGAAAAATGACTGGAAAACCTACTCCATCTCGTAGATGGCAGTCAAAGACTGACCGCTTGTGGCATTAACAAGCCAGGGTAGGTGCTCCACGCATTAGCAGTTTTGTATATTCATCCTTTTGATCTTACTCTCAAAAATCCATTTTATGATGGAACCAGAATTCCACATTTTTTTCTCATGTCTTCATTGTGTATACGCAAAGCATGGAGTTTGCCCTTACAAGGAAAACAAACATGTATGAGTACTCCATATATATAATATTTATTCATGAACTCCAATATTTACTCGAGAGAACATAACAAGAGAAGTGACAAAGCATCAAAAATTGGGAGTATATATCAAAATTATATCTAAACGACATATCAAATCAAGCAATTACGGCCATCCACACTACAGCCCACATGAATCACAAGTGCCAAGGATTTATACAATATGTGCTTACATTTAGTCTGTCTTATTATGGTGCAAAAATCTTCGGATAGTTGCATATGTATCTGAACTCCCTTTCAAAAGTACACTCCTTTTGCAATATATCTTTAGTTTTTTCTCAGATACAATCTTTTCAGTACACTTTTAGTTTTCTGGAAACAGTCTTCTTAAGCACGCTTTCGCCGCATCAAATTTGAGTCATTTCGTTGGCATAAATAAATTTCTTTGGTAAAAATGTGAACCTTTCTGTAAAAAGTTTTAGCGTGTGCCAATCTAATGGAATAGGACATGGTTTGCCTCCCCCTTCCTACTGTGCAGCCTTCTGATGGGCATCCAGCAGCTCCCATGCATCACAGACTCCTCAGCTTGTGGGTGATACAGATCACAAGGCACCAGGCAACGCATTAGGAACGTTGGATACTTTTTTTTTTTTTTTAAAAAAAGAAAAAACTGTAACCGTTGGAGCAAAGCAGGGAAGCCCAGAACTCAATATGACATATGAGTGATTGGGCTTTTCTCTTAATGGAAGAATGACTAAGCCACTATAGGAATTTTTCCAAAGCGATCAGTGCATCCTTCTTTCTCTTTCTCCTTCTACTGGGGATAGCAAGTGCAGGACGACTGGTGAAGAACTATGAAAATTTTTTTGAAAAAATAATACTTAGTGCGCCCCCAACCAGGTTTACTGCTGGAGGTACAATGGATGTTAAAACCCCTTCTCATACCACCTAGTAGTCACAAAACCTTGTTTAGCACTAATCCTAGTAAGCACAGGGTTTACCTGCAGTACTCTTCTCAAAGACGTGTACCAACAACCTAGGATTGCAATATCTTTCATGTTCAAACATTTAAAGTCCTCTCTTATAAATATGATGTAAAATTTTGGTAACAGAAGTAAAAGATGGATGGTTTATCGAATGTGGTGCATTATATTGACCTACAAAAGGTGTGTCCTTGCATACTGTAACAGTTAAACATGGAATTCCCCATCAAGAGTAATATATCTAAAGGAAAACAAGTTTTCCAGTCTCCAACAAAAAATTTACGATAATTAGAGGCAGGCACCATTAAACATGATTATATTGGTGATAAAACATCAATAAATTGCCTAGGTATCTAATTAGCTTGATTTAGGTAATCTCTTATCTGAGATAAATAAGATCATCCGCAGAAACTAATTTGTTGCCCACTAAGTTTGTCTGGTGGTCGCAGTGAAAAAGAACAAATAAAACAAGGATAGAGAGCCGGACTATAAAGCTACAAGGTCTCATTCAACACTAAATCCTGGTGGAAGGTGGGTCATGTTGGGTTTCAGAAAATGCTCTTGGTCGATAACCTTTTTATGCATATGCAACAGTTTATCAGCCCTCCAGAACAAATTCTCGCCTTATGGAATTCTTCAGTAGATCCAGTGGTCAGCCAAAGCCAAGTCAGTGTAGCGTTGCTCGAGGTGCTCGTGGCCTTACTGGTGTCTTTGAAGGACTCACCCTGAACAACCCACAAAGCCAAAGAGATTAGGAAAGTTCCTATAGTTCTTTCAAGCAATTGAAGATTGGGGACCATGCCTGATAGGAAGAGCTCCCAAAATCATGCCACTGCATTTCAGAGCATAAATAGCACTTTCTGCCTGCCATCGATAAAGACAAAGAGAAAGCAAAAATCTCAGAAGGCATCGGTAGAAAACATATACGTTTGGTGCATGTGAATACAGTCAAGAGTGTGAGGATATAATTTCTGGTGAAGATGAAATTATCTAGATGCTTATTGCATCATGAAAGAAAACTGCAACGTCAGTGGATATTTGCCCTTTCCAAGAGTCTGTTGTCCCCTGAAGGAATTGCAAGCTAGAAATCATTGTGCATGCCTTGAAATAGAAAAGCTCGAGTAAAATGGATAGATACAAGAGTGAAATGGAATCCATGAAAGAGGGCAATAGTTATCTATGCACAATTACAAGGGGAAATCTTTCGAGATATTACTACAAAATAGATTGACAGAGGTACTGACATCATTTTGTTGTCCAAAATGACAGAGATACCCTCAAATAATTTGGCATAAGTCAAGCATCAAGATTAATGCATGTAACTGCAGTTTTCTGTGAACATCATAACTGTTATCGTGGAGGTGTGAAATATAATGTTTCCTCATCAAAAAACAATTGCAGTCTTTAGTGCCAACATCATCTTTAATTCATTACTCCTGCCTTAAGTATGTGTACCATTTTACATGCCTTTGATCCAACATATAAGAACTAGAGAAGAACTTTAGGTAGCAGGAATCTTAACTTGGGGGCAACAGTGCCATAGATACAGTTACAATGAGTTATAGCCCTCTCATGTATGTATAAATATGATAGAAGTACAACTACTGTATGAGTCAGAAAATGAAACATACAACAATCAGCCTTCCTAATACTCCCCTAGAATTCACCATGGATCAAGCACCCAAATTTTGCACTGTGTAGTATATATTAAAGTATTAAACCTTAGTTGAAGTCCGCCTAGCTATTCTAAATGGATAAATAAAGGCAATCGAATGGGATAGATCAGAATGCAGTAATCAATCTGACGATATTTCTTCTTCTTAAAAAAAGGAAAAAAGGAATGATTGCTAGCTTAGCACTTCATTAATTTTCATGCCTAAATAAGGCACCTATGTCAAAAGACCATAAAACCAGATGAACAAAGGATAAGCGATCACATGACATTTGGCTTTAACACACAGATTGTAAAAATGATATCCTGTCTCTTGCTCTTCTAAGAACAAGACAACCTCCAAGAAGGCACAAATTTCACAGTAAATCATCTATGAATAGAACCACTAGCTCAAACAGCATCCCAGAAGCTTGTCTAAAATATGTACTAGTGACTGGAAAAGCTTTTCACTGCATCACTGAAACTACAAAACTGGCCCTAGTGTTGCGAACCCACTATATAGCTGATAGGAGCTATGAATGGATTTGCTATGAAGCACAGAACATCATACCCATAACTACCAAGTGCCAACAATCATGGATGTAAACCCAAACATGAATGGCTGCAAAAAGACTTAATTTGTAGAAGATATGAATTGACCATGATGTGAAACCAAAACTATCTGAGAGATATTGCATTCAATTAGAATTATGATGCCGGGCAGTTATACAACTGCCATCTGAAAGATAAAATAAGCTTTAAGGGGAAAGCATCAGAGGAACCATTGTCCTGAAAACTCTTCAGAAGGATATCTGATATTGTTGGAGGCCTAAGAGATGCTCTACAAGATGATACAAAACTAACATGTCACCAAGAAAAAGCACCTTCGCATGATGCAAATCTTCAGAAGAAGGTGCATTAGTTTTAAGTGATAAGAGGATAAAAGAAGGAGAGTGAAAAGGACATTTCAGAGAACATAAAAGGTTGAAAATCCTTAAATGAATGAAATTGTGAAAAGATGTCACGAGTCAATCCTTTGAAAAGTATGCATTGCCTTATAAAATGAAGATATCAAGGTGCGATTACCCTCTAGATGCCACTATACATATGTAAGTGTGTGATCGGCTGATCACCCTCTGGATGCCACTACAGATGTACCTGCACACATCTGTTTGTGATGTGGTTGCCCTCGAGACACCACTGCAGATGTGATTGCCCTGTAGATGCCACTGTGGATGCACATGGGGGCACATGTATGTGAAAAGTTGGAGCCATGTACAGATAAAAGAAAAAAATTCTTTACTATATCGCAGGCACTAAATTCCCTCATATTAATAATCAGTAGAACCACCATCCTCATATAAGGAACTGACAAATAAGGGAAAACATTGGAGGGAGCATCAATTAAAGGACACTGGAAGAAGATCTTAAGTAGCTAAAGACTCAAAAGTTGTTCTAGTTTGAGAAGAGCATGCAAAATAAATGGCCTTCTAAAAGAAAGTACCTAAGAATGAGAGGATTCCAGGGAAAGGGCATGAATTACAATGGCATTACAAAAAATACAGAGGGGGTGGGTGGAACATACAAAGCTTCAAGATTAGTAAAATGCATAAGAAAAGAGAAGCCAAACAAATAAGATAACACCTTAAGCAAACATGGCATACCTAGTCAAATGAAGACAATCTTGCATTTAAATCTGAGTATAAAGCCACATCAAGTAGAGAGCTTTATCCAATGGAAAAGATAATGAAAGGATTCACCAAAAGGTGCAGGGACATGTAGGAGGAATGAAACAGAGGAACTCAAAGGGAACTAGCCTAACAAGAAGCAAAAAGAATTGCAATTACTGAAGTGGAGGCCATCATAGAATGAACTAAGCCAAAGGGGCCAAAGTTTGCTTCATTTAAAAGTTAGACCCAGTGGTAAGACAAAGTATAGGCCCTGGAGTCTAAGATAATATATCCATAACTGCATGCATCAAAGAATGTATAGCCTAAAGGAATGAACTCAATAATAGAATTTGATGCCACAGATTGGAGAAAGACAAGAGCATGGAAGAACTAAATATAGCAAATTGGAAATGTACATATTCCAGATAATAAAGCCTCTCAACTCTACAATCAGCTCCAAGCCTCTAAATTGCAAAAAGATTCTACATATAACAAGAGGAAGGAAACAATACAGGTTGATCACAAGATATGTGCTAAGTAATGAAACACAACTTTAAAAACTGAGGAACAAATAAAACATCTGGAAAAGTTTGCAACTAGGATGCAGTTATAGGGTGATGGACCTATGCCATGACATTGATAATGGAGACCAACTGTGATTTGGCTATGAGAAATGGAAGATTCTAGGAAACCACCTATTAGCCTAGAGGCACAGATGAGGATAAATGAAGCTATGCCATAAGAGAGGTAGGCTAAGGTCTTGTACACCGTGCAAACTGACACATATCTTAGGTTGCAGGTATCATCACGACTACAGCAGCCAATACAGTATTACTGTGCCAGAGAACTTGCTATTTGCTGAGGTAGCTCTGCAAGCTTGGAATGTAGGCTCAACAACATGTAAGGAAGCAACGGCATAGCCTGCCTTTGGGTCATCTTTTTTCTCTAACCACTGCTGGCTTTTTTTTTTTCCCTTATAGTGATGGCATAGGAGCAACATGGGCAAAATGAGAAGGAAATAGAGTAATAAAAGATGACCCAAAAGCAGTGACCAACATAGGCCTATAGCAACTACATTCAACAAAACTGATTGTATGCTGAGTGTTGGCAACTTGGCATAGAATGAAGGCATTCATGCCATCAGGGGTGACAGAGAAATAGAGTTTTAAAAAAGATGACAAACTAATATAGGCCCCCCTCCAAAAAAAACACCCAAGTGCCAACCAGATCTGCCCTTTCTCACCTCTATCTAACAAACATGATATGCAATGTTTTTGATCCTTATGAAATACATTCATGGTTAGATATTTATTGTGCTTCAAAAGCAATCCTAAAGGCAGAGAGATATCACATGTGCAAAGTGCAAATGATATTGGACTCGTCTAAGATGCAGAGGAAGAATGACCAACTAATGTACAAATCCACTACCTAAATCATTTGTATATATAAAGTTAGAATTTCACTCATGCAAAATCAAGTTCATGTATGATTACCTGAACAAATTCAACAAAGGCAATGCGTGTGGAGTGCACATTATCTCCAAGAAGCCTCAGACGAGAAACCTGTGTGAAACAAAATGTTGTCTGATGATGAAAACTCTGCAAGCTTAACTATCTTTATCAATTGATTATAAAGAATAAATAGATACTAGTTTGAGGGTAACATGCTGACCTCGCCACAAATTAGTTCAAAGAAAACCTTTACATCTATTTGAGTAACCTGCACAAGAAGAAAAGGCTGTCATAAAAAAGCTTCCATTCAATCAGCAGCAAAAGCTCCAAGATTGTAATGACCACAATCACTTGCACAAGCAATCTGTTCAGGTACCAGTTATATTTCTATTTAAGCCATACAATATATCTGTCAATATCTTCAAAACACCACAATCAGATCATGGAGCAGAATTTGCGCACCTTCTTATCTATGTTTGTACAATAAACTGTCCTTACAACCATTTCCTTTTCGTCCTCAGACTGCACCAGTCGGTGACAACATTAAGAAATATTTCAAAGGGAACAGTAGCAAAAGAACTGCAGCACAATCTCCCTAAGTTACACTGTACAATTGTACAAGCATAGGCATGAAAAGATGTTACTAATGCTCACCCGTGGAAGAAATTTAGGATTGACAGGCAAGATAGCAGTCTTTGAAGGTAAGACTCTGACAGGATAATAACCTAGCACGGTCCCACCAAGATTCAATGCTGCTCTTGCACCATCTATCAGAAAAAGTTCCGCAATTTTGATCTATGAGATGCATGGGACAACTACTGATTCAAATACATCTAAGACAATCAGGCTGTTGAATGAACTTACCCTCATCAGCGAACTCTATAAATGCAAATCGTAGAACTGAATGGGTGTCACCACAAACCCGGCAATCAACTACCTTCATTATAAACATGTTAGAATAGTCAGAGAAATAGAAGTGCATTGCTAAGTGCCAAATCAGCCTTTTTGATTGACAACTGTATTCTGAATTTCTATTAAGATAGAAACAGAAATAGTTGACTGAGAAATATCTAGCATCACCATCACCGACAATAACAACAGATGTAATAAATGAACCAGAACAATAAATGTAACCTAGCTTCTGATAATAAAAGAATATGAATGGAAAAAAAAAAGGAATTTGGATAATTCCAACACCTTATCATACACGTTATATTATAAACATAAAGAATACCAATGCATTTGGTGTAGCAATCTATTTCATTCTATTCTGATCAATTGCATAATTTTCCAACATCTTATCATACACAGCACATCCTGCAAATTTGGATAACTTCTGCAAGTTGCAGACCAAGAAACTTACTTGCCCACAAGTAGCAAATATTTCAGCAAGCTTCTCTTCAGTAACCTGAAATTTATTAGTTACAGGGTTTGGATTAGCACAATGCAATATGAATCAGATAACTACTAACATTAGCAGCATAAGACCGGACAAGTTTTTTAAGTGACATATAAGAAACTAACAGCAGGAAAAAAAAAAAGGGAAAACAAGTTTCTTCTTTCGTGGGCTCACAAGCTGATCAATCTCAGAAACGTATACAGTTCGCCTGATGCTCTCCTCCCGCACAGCTCTCCGGGCTCTATCATTCACCTTCCTCCACCCCTGGTTATAACCATTCCTCCTCTGGGAAAAAGAAAGAAAGAAAATTTTTAATCACCTGGAACTTCACAAAACGGCCAAATTTCTCTTGACAAAGTCTCCAAAAACTAATATTTAACAGAGAAAATTTATAATTAAACATTTCTTGCCCAAATTTGAAACACGACAGATCACAACAATCTCTGTCCAAATTATCCCATGTTCCTTAATCTGTTCGTATAATCCAAGGAAACAAAAAAAAAAAAAAAAAATCAATGTTTTGCAAGATATAGAACCCCAAAACCCTGTAAAACCGAATACCCACACGATCTACATCGCAAAATTCAAACAAAACAAAAATAGAGCAGGACGAAAGAATCAGAGCCAGTACTCCTCGATTCGGCTGATTGTTCACCGATCCATCGCTGCTCGAGTCCTTATTACTCCCATTAACAATCTGATTGTCATTACTATTATAATCGGACGACGCCACGAAAATGGGCGCATCGGCGGAGAGACGCCCGTTGGGTTTCCTCCCCCCGCCGGCGCCCGGCGCCAGTGCCGCCGTCGGCGGCCGCAGCGGCGTAGGCCAGGGGAAGAACTCCTGGCGGAGGGGTTCAATTTGGAGAGCAGGTCCACCAGCTTCCTCACGTCCCTCTGGTACTCCCTCTCCGCCGCCGCCACCGGCCGGTGAATGTCCGACCCGATCGCGTTCTCCGCCATCGCAGCCATTTCCGTTGACGGCAACAAATCACCAATCCAACGCCGAAAAAAGGAATTCCCCCACCACAGCCAGCGATCGCTCGCTGAGTTTTATTTTTCTTCCTCTAGTCTCACTTCTTCAGCTTCCTATTTTAGGAGGACGAGGGGTGAGATGAGGAACGGGAAGAGGGAGAAAAAGAAGTGATGAACCGAATAGAGAGAAAGGGGCGGGCCGGGGAGGGCTCCGTCGCTATCCAGTATTGGCTTTAAATAGATAGCCAAATCTAAATTGCACTCCCAAAATTTGTTTTACACGGAACAATTCTTTCCAGAGAAAGGAAAAAGTTTTACTTCTCTTTTCCTTCGTTAGATAGAAGATGGGCATTGATAATAAACAATTTCCACTCTTTTTTTTTTTTTGTTCTTTTCCCCTTTGGGTGATGAGTAATAATATTAACGGAAGCTTCGGTCGGCTAAGTCGTTCAGGTTGCTAGTTCTGCACGCGTGTGTAGAACAATTTGGGGTTTGCGTGGGTGTCAGTTGCCTGCCTAGACTTTGCTCTTTGTTTAGCATTGTACGAAGTTTTTGAAGGATAAAAATTTGTAGGAAAGGTAAATGTTTAAGTTATTGAATCAGTCATGGCTCATTAGTTTTTTTTTTTTTTCTTCTCTTTTTGTCCGAGGGAGGAGAGACTGGGGATGGGATTATTGGAGCAATTGCGTGGTTGGTGCGTTTGTATGTATAATTTCGGTGTTAGGGATGGGAATGAGACGGACGTGTTTGTTCGTGAAATGGGATCACATCCGCAACCGTTCCCCAAAAGGCTTCCATCAACTTCTTGACGCAATGTTAGAACGACGGTGCCGCCTTGGATGGGTTTGAAAGTCGCATACGTTTGGTATTTGAATGGTGGTCTCCTTCTTTTTTTCATCTGTTCCTTTATTTTTTAAGCAACAGATCTGTTATAGTTTTACCGTCCCAGGATCAAATAAGATGTGGAGAGAGAGAGAGTTGAACATGACGATATGTTTGAAAAGGACATGGTCATCCATGTAAGAGAGGTGGAAAGCTTACGAAATGTTAAGATCTATATCTACCGTGGAGAAGAGTTTTGATCACGTATGTGAGATTGAGAAGGTGAAAAGGTTTATGATGTATATGATTGTGAAAAGGATTGGCCGTACGCTAGTGGGGAGAGGTCGGTGGATGGATATAATCCTACCAACAGGAAAGATTTGTGAAGATTCTGAGGGCCAGTTGATGGTTGCGAGAAGCTTGAATGGGGTTTGTTCTGGCCACAAATCTAAAAAGTGGGAGAAAATTTTTTTATCAAAAAAAAAAAAAAAATTAGAAGGATCTTTTTGATACCGTGCATCGCAGCAGAAAAAGAGAAAAAATAAAATAAAAAATAATTAAATTCATGGATCAGTCAAAAATTTGCTCGTCTCCACGAAGCATGCAAGTTTCACTATGAGAAAAGAAAAAAATTACAAAAGGAGATCATACTCTCAACCTTCGTACACCTAATCTCTCCCTCACAAGAAGCCCTGTCTCACAAAAACTCTTCTCTAGGAAGATCTCCTTTAACTCCTGAAACGACCGCTGTCTGTTGTCCAACAATCTGCCTGAAGCCCCTTACTTCTGCTCCTGTCGGTGCTTCGCCTTTGCTCTCTAGGTTCATGTCGTACAAAGCCGCACATACTATACCTCTATGTTTAAGGAACAAGGCTTTTTAAAGGCTTAAAATCGTGGAAGAATAGGATACAGTCTCCTACAGCATCTAGAAAACCTCCCAGGACCCTCGGATCATGACCGACAGCGCCCCAAGTGTCTGATCGTGACGTGGTCCACGAAAAAACTCGTAAACCGTGAGAAACATTGGGGAAACAGCTGTCGGTCTATGATAGACCGTGAGAAACCTATGGAAAACGGGTGCCCGATCCACGCGCCCGCCCATGCACCGCCCAGTCCACCATAGATCGAGATATCCGGGTGCCTGATCCTGCGCACGCGTGCGCGTGGGCCTGGGCCACGCCCGCGCCTGCACGCCTGGGCCTGGGCCGCGCTCCGTGCTTGTGCGTCTGGGCCTGAGCCATGCTCCGGCACGCTTGTGCCTGGGCCGTGCGCTGTTGTGCCACCGCTGCTCCACCAGCCCGCCGCGCGGCTGCCACCGACCTCCGCTACTTCGAATTTTGTGTCATCTTCAATCGAGCGTATCTCCTTCATCCAGACTTCGTTTGAAGTGATCTTAAGCTCGTTGGACTCCGTTCGTCGTCGCGGACCTCGCTGTGGGCTCAATATAGACCGAATCTCGAGGCATCAAATACTACAATCTCTATCTCGACTTGATATTCGGCTTCTTCTGATTCTAAGAGCTTCTGGATCTCCTCACCCCTATATCTGGGGACAATCGCCTATTGATTATGAATGGACAAATATGGGAGTCGAACCAGATCGTTCGATCCCATCTCCATCGTATGCTGTGCTCCTCCTGATCTGAGACCTGCTCGGGGTTCATCCTGCGTAATAGGAATCTCACCTTGCGATATCGTCTCTCATTCTCCCGAGTCTTGCATCTCATGCCCGATCCACCTCTACCTGGAGCTCCACTTTGCTCTGGGCTCCTCCTGACTCCTGAAGCTCCACCTCGCATTGGGCTCCCCGTCAGATAGTAATATCTTCTCATCTTCTTTTTTTCCTCCAGAATAATCCTATCACCACGCAATACCTTCAGGATTCCTCCACCATCTACCGTCCTGTAGCCTCTCGAATTCAGTCTGCTCAGTGAGATAAGATTTCACCTGAAATTGGATATGTATCGGATCTCTCCCAATCTCCTCATTGCACCATCATGTGTCCTTCAGCTGACCGTCCTGATACCTCTGATCGCACAGCTTGATCCATCCGGCAAATAAATAGTGCCCTCATAGTTTTGCAGGGAGTCAAACTGCTCTTCTCTGCAACATACATGATAGGTGATGTAGAATCTAAAATTTACTGCTGGAAAGAATTAGATACCTCGTCAGATATCTCTAGGACATCACCCTTTGAATCGCTACTGGCCGTCGCTACAGTAGCCATTGTCCGATCCCTGAGTTGAGAGCAATCTCTGGCTAGATGCTCCAACTCGTCACATCGATTACATCTGATCTTGTTCAAGTCTTTCATCCTGAACTTGGACCGCCCTCGTCGCGATCTTCTGTCGCTCCATCTATCACCTCCTGCTCCTTCAGAAACCACCAAAGCTGAGCGCCGCCACTTGAGCTCGAAGCTAAGTTCTCCCTCTTGAGAACTTTATTCTGGAGAATCACCACGGTGACCTCGTCCATCTTGATGGTGCTCTTCTCCACTAGAAGAGCAGTCACCAAGGACTTATACAAAGGGAGAAGCGACACTAGCAAGTCCAGCCCCTAGTCTTCTTCTCAACTTTCTCACCAATACTGAGGAGGTCAGTGAGGATCTTTTGGAAGTTACCGAGATGCTCCTGCAAGCTCTGTCCCTCAGTCATCCATGGCTAGTAGAGCTGTCTCCAGAGAAAAAGAGTATTGGTGAGAGATTTCGCCATATACAACTTCTCAAACTTCGATCACAGC
Organism: Elaeis guineensis; assembly: GCF_000442705.2. Classification (NCBI taxonomy): domain Eukaryota; kingdom Viridiplantae; phylum Streptophyta; class Magnoliopsida; order Arecales; family Arecaceae; genus Elaeis; species Elaeis guineensis. The sequence continues at coordinate 98,730,439 of NC_025999.2, read as the reverse complement.
ACCGTCGAGGAAGTCTCACCAAGCATATGGATCACCATTCATCCACTAGATTATGCGGATGGTACTCACCGCCTGCATCTGGAGCCACCTCCAATCCTGCACCTCCATAGTGGTCGGCTTCTCCTCGAATAAGAGAGTATCAATTAACCCTTGGTAGATGAGCACGTCCTTCACCATTGCCTGCCACAAGGAGAAATTACTCTTTCCATCAAACTTATTGATCTCCATCTTGATTCATCATGTCTTCTCCATCTTCAATCTTGCTCACCACCGCCGCAATTTACGTTCTGGTACCGCCTCGCCCTGATACCACTTGTTGGTGGATGTCTGACTAGGACACCACCTTCCAGGATCTTTTCGATACCGCACATCGTAGCAGGAAGAGAGAAAAAATAAAACAAAAAATAATTAAATACGTGGATCAGCCAAAAATTGGCTCACCTCCACAGGGCATGCAAGCTTCATTATGAGAAAAGAAAAAAATTACAAGAGGAGATCACACTCTCAACCCTCGTACACCCAATCTCTCCCTCACAAGAAGCTCTTCCTCACAAAAGCTCTCTTTTTAGGAAGACCCTTCTGAACTCCTGAAGCGATTGCTGTCCGCTGTCCAACAATCTATCTGAAGCCTCTTGCTCCTGCCCCTCGCCTTGCCTCTGCTCTTTGGGTTCACTGCCGAACAAAGCCGCACACACCACACCTCTCTGTTCATGGAACAGGACCAAGGCTTAAAGCTGTGGAAGAATAGGATACAGTCTCCTACAGCACCCAGAAAATCTCTCAGAACTCTCGGATCGTGACCGGCAATGCCTCAGGCTATCCGATCGTGATGTGGTCCACGAAAAAACACGTAGACCACGAGAAATACCGGAGAAACAGCTACCGATCCATGATGGACCGCAAGAAACCCATGGAAAATGGGTGTCTAGTCCATGCGCCCGCCCATGCACTGCCCAGTCCACCGTGGATCGGGATATCCGGGCGCTTGATCCCACACGCGCATGCACGTGGGCCTGGGCTGTGCCCACGCCCGCATGCTTGGGCTGGGCCGCGCACTCGTGCTTCCGCGCACTCACGCCCGGGCTGCACGCTGCCATGCCACTGCTGCTCCGCCGCCCGCCGCCGATCGCCGTCAGCCTCCGTCGCTCCAGATTTCGTGTCATCTTCAATCGAGCATATTTCCTTCATTCAAACTCCGTTTGAGATGATCTTAGGCTCGTTGGACTCTATTCATCGTCGCAGAACCTCATGTGGGCTCAATGTGAATCGAATCTCAAGACGTCAAATTCTAACATAGTATTGATTTATATATGATCGATTGATGGTTGCATGAAAATTGGCAAAGATTGGTCAGGAAATGAGAATTATGGTGACAATGGCCTCACTTAAAAAATATAATTAACTTTCTTTTAGGAAAAGAGAGAGGATAAGGGTAATGTTTTCTTTATTTTTTTTAAAAAAAAAATTAAAATGGATCACATACTTCTAAAAACCATAGCCAACTATTTCAATATCAGTCTTGCTCGCTGATGCATGTCTTTTTCAATCAATTGAGAGATTAAAATAGTACTTAGCTCCCATAACTTTAGCGGACAGCTACTAGAGATTAAGAGCCCTACAAAACCAGCTTCATCCTATCTAGTCCTACTTCAAATAAAATTCAGCACTTTAAAAATGGTATTAGAAATTGAAAAGATTCTAACTAAAGCAGTGATGATTAATTAATTAAGTAATTAATTTATAGTCTTAGAATAAAAATTATTTTTTGCATAAAAGATGTTTGGATAAATATTTCAGTATCATAGTCATCATGCAAATTTGGAAAAATCTATTGACATAAATTTGTCAAACCATTATTATTTTAATAATTAAATTATACCAGCCAATTTGTGGCCTAGTCTGTATCATTGTGAATGACCTCTAGCGATGAAACCACTAAACACGTTTATATAGGGGTTTTTTTAATAAAAATTTAATACAGAACCTCTATGACATGTTTGGGGTATTTTAATTATTTTTCATCGACACAAATATATCATATGGTTTAAGCAAAGTTTAAATTTACCATCCACAAGCCACAAAGTAGAGGACGGCACAAATGATGGGTATATCAAGTTAGTTTTTTTTTTTTTTTCCAGAACTCCACGAGTAAAAAGTTTAAGGACCGATATATATAGCACACCGAAATCATTTGTACCTAAACAAAAATTATTTTTAAAAACACACACACACACACACACACATATATATATATATATATATATATATATATATATATATATATATAGATATATATATATGCGCGCGCGCGCACCAAACACATGCATGACAACTAATCATTTGATTATTTTTTTAATTTCTCTATCTTAAGAATGTAATACTTGATTATTGGAATATTCATTTTCACTGCTCGTTTCCGTTGGTGAAAGAATTGATTGATCTTGTTTTATGACGTAGACCATCAGATGGTATTTTGCACAGCTCTCAAAGAATGTCGAATTAATTGGATCAATTATCTATACAAATTCCAATGATGGATGCATGTGAAAAGCGATAGAGAGAGAGAGAGAGAGGGTGCATCATTCTTTCGCGCGAAAGATGTGACCCCCGTCCGTTGTCCATAGTTATTTGACACGTTATAAACAAATACGTGAAAACCGACAAGAAAAAATGATCAATAACTAACTTTTCGTTTAATTTTCAAATGCTTTCTAATGCATTTCAGACTTGCTCCAACCCCCACTTTCCCGTGCTTCTCACATGACCACTGCTAGTGCTTGGAGGTACAAAATTATTTGTTCTGCTCACATTTATATCAAATTAATTACAGCCCCATGATAAACGATCAACTCCTCAAGTCTGATTACCTGGCGCAGCCTGCGGAAATGAGCAACTGTGATTGGTGAGATATAAGCATGACTTCCAATTTGTCATCGTCGAGTCTTCAGCCAAGAGTGGCTAAGAAAAAATAAATAATAGACTGTAGCTAACCTGCAATGCTTTCATCGTAGTAAAACACTGCCACATGTAAAAAATATAAAGAAATTTTCACAACTTGGGCTGCAGAACGTCCCTTTCTTGGATCAAAATTTGAATCCTCTTGCACAGCCCGCCCACATGAAGAAATATAATAGGTAGAAGATAAGCATAACTCCAGACTTTAATTCTACTCAATCAACACAAAGTGACTTAAGATGTAAAAGATTAGTTCTTGTTGTGCAACAACAGAAGAAATGTAGGACATTCCTACAACTTGGACTATAAAAGGTCCGATGCACCCCCCACCTCCCTTCTTCTCAGACGCCTTTCCTTCAAAGAAACTTTGTGATCATCCCTTTAAAAAGGAACGCAACGAGCTCATTACTTGGGTCTCACACAACCTTGTTGGGAATCTATTCGCCCGGACTTACATATTCCTCCTTTCCTCACCACTCATTAGGCCATGTTTCCATCCACATAAAATAATTGTACGTGTACCCAGAAATGAACTCTCCTTTCATGCCTTGGATTAACCTCCCCCTAACGCCACCACACTCATATGCCATGCAGCTTCTCCTCTGACTCTCCCGAGGACGATAAAGCAAAATGTCCCATAGTTGATGGGGCCCACGTGAGTAATTAAAGATGGCACAAAGTATAATGGCAATGATTAGAGAAAAGAAAGTACAAATAGGTGGTTTGGCTGGAAGCTTTTGCCAATGGTTAGTCGGTAAAAACTTGGATCAAATGTGACTGTCATCGTAGAAGATGTGATGATGAGAAACATGTTGTAATTCATTAAAAAATTATAAAAAATTTGGCCGGAATTCTCTATCTCCTTACGGGTGATTTCCTTTGCAAGATCCATCGGATGGTCCATCAACACCATGGATGGAAGCATCGATATTTTTTTTATTAAAAAAAATTAATATTTAAAAATTAATAAAAAAATTTAAATGAAAAATGCTCAAAGTATGCAACGTTTTCATGAATTATTTCATGTTAAATTAATAGGAACAAAAAAATAAAATTAAAAAAAATAAAAAGTGACGGTGATGGCAGCAAGGTTTAGCAAGACATATATACTGATTTGTAAATATCATATGAATCCTAACAATTATGCAAAGTTATCCATTAATAACCTAAGTTATTAGTTAGCTAATTAAATATCGTGAATAATTAAAATACCTTCCGATGATTATGATAATTGTCTCCCTGTACATGTTATGAATAAAAGATGCGAGTGAAGATGTTCCCCTGCTCATAACACATGACCATCCAATTCAGACCTGCGTTTGGATTAACATAACCAAAAATGGACCTTGCCTTTTTATATTTGCATCTTTTTTTTTTTGAGAAGAAAGTCGTTTACGTTTTTTTAGCAAACAAAATTTAAAAACCTTGATTAATTTACTGGTCGGGTCGCAGGGCACTATAAGCCGATTAGAGCCCATGCGGGTGAATTTATTGGTCTCATTGACAAGGCATTTTGAACAACCGACCAGTACACCACTTGTTTAGCATGATATAAGAGACCCGTACTAAACACGCACAATATATAAAGAAATATATATAGTATATATGTACAAGAATCAAGAATACAAGGCTTTATCTAAGCTTTCCTTTCCCATTCTAGTATAGTACTTTTCAACTAGTCCTCGTCAATAAGAAAGGGTATGACCAATTCCGGCCGGCAGAGTATGGTCTTACCAATCTCAAGCAGATGGGAAAGGGCGGCAAATACTCATGGATTTTATTTATTTTGGTCAATTTCAAGTCTGGGAAGCAGTTTTTGTATAGTTTGCTTTCATCTCCGGGCTCTAAATTGTCTAGTGCCTGCTATTTAAAAAAATGTTAGTATTTGTAAAACAAAAACCCAGTTATTTAACAAAATCTTAGTATGATATAAGAGACAGCTATCTAGATGCAGAACACAGCTATTTAAAAAAAAAAAAAAAATCTTCCATTTATTTTTAATGCAAAGATTCACGGGCGTTTCTACTATAAGAACATCATAAAATATCCATAATCTTTCTCAAGGGAAAAGGCTTACGAACTACCCCATTCATCTCAACAAAAAACCATATTATATACTCCAATAAATTATATATAAAAACAGTAGCCTTCTAATTAAGAAATTATTGGTTAAAACTATTCCAGCACATGGATTTTGAACCATCCAATAAAACATTACCACATCATTCAATGAGGTTAAAAAAATGAGAAAAAGCTAAATAGGAAGTTTTGAAATGTTGAATCGTTAAATGACGATGTTTTATTGGATGATATAATATTCACGTGGTAGAATGATTCTAATCAATAATTGCTCCTTTTTATTAGAGCTCATAATAATAAATGGTACATAATATGAGCTTATTAGCCTCATGTTAGAGATGGCTCTTGAGTAGCAAACAAATCTAAAGGGCTGCAATAAAGAAAAGATTAAGCCATTAAAAAGAGCACATCTTAGTCCTAATAAGGGAAAGCTATCCTATTAATGTGGTAGCACTTTTTTTTTCAAAAAATTGTACCTTGGACCACTCGCACCAGGTCAACATTGCATCACAATAACTAGATGTGCTCACAAACCCAACGGAGGTACACCGGACGGTATTCCAAGACAAGCGCATGATGCATGAAGCTCATGGAAACTGAGATGCATAAGTGGCGTAGTGCACCACCACAGGATGCATGGCGTGCAAGGTATAATTTATCCTCCTTTTTTTTTTTTTTTTTGGTCTCCTGCAAAAAGGTAAAAGCGGCAACCATTTTCCGGAGCAACCCTTCACGACTGGTTTCCACCGCGAGTCAAAGTGCTCCCTTATGTTCTTTCTTCTCTTTTCCTCCGTTGAGACCTTTCAAGTGGATTCTCCACTTGGTTAGCATTCACCTGCCTTCGGGGGATAAGCCTGATCATATTCTGATCAGAGAAGTTAAAAGAAGTCAGATTTAAATAACCAAAAATAAGTATAATACAGACGCACTAGCATCCACACAATTGCCCTTAAATATCCATACTCCACGTCCCCGCCTTTCCGATAACAGCTACCCAAAAAGAACAAAATCTCTCAGGTGAAGCATATATACATGGAGGAATCAGTAACATTTGCATGCAAAAACCACATGAATTGCACTGATCAAAGGTTCCACAAAAAGCATTGGAAACTCTTATTGTTGGTACTCGGGTTGAATGCGACAGCTTCCTGGTAGATTAGCTCTTTCATTTGTTCTTCTGAGAGAGCATGCTGCTCAAAATCAAAGCTGAAGGGCATCATGCAGACCGGTTCGTCACTAATGTCATGTAAAGATGCCAAATAGGGATGTGCAAGTGCATCTTCAACTGCAACAAATTGAGAGTAAAGACCAAAAGATTGCAAACTAAAGATCAAGCATATACGTTTAATCTGCTGAAACAACATCAATCTTCATAATGATCTAAAGGTAGATAAAGATGAGGATGCCGAGAAAGGGTTCTGGGGGGCAACCCACAAGAGCAGGATTAAGTGGGAAAGTTATAGATCTGCAAATAACCACAGCTCCTAATGTCTTACTTGACAAAAATCACTCTATCATCCTACATTTTTAATAAATCAATAATCATCATGGCCAAACCAGAAGGGAGCAAAAGACACTGTAAGAGAGAGGGAGACAGGTGTGAGCCATTACTGGGGCTCTTGATGGAAGTGTTGGGAAGTTAAAGTGGCAGATTAAACTGGTCCACATTTTTATGATCAACATTTTTATGGTCCAGTGAACCATCGTGGTCAACATTTTTATGGTCCAGTGAAAGGCACTCCTGGAACCAGTAAAGTTAAACTGGGTTATTGTCAAGCTACAAGTGCATTTTGAGGAAAAGATGTGACTGTTAAAAACTACAAACAAGTGAAGAACACCTATTAGAACTTTATTCTAAACTAAAAAAGAAAAACAAGTTTAAAACAAGCAATCGTAGTTGAATGAATTATATCCAAAGGTACCTTGAGTGAGATCTCAATATTCTAAAAACATGTACCAAACGGTGCAACAGTAATCATGGCAGAATCTCACTATCACTTTTTTTTTAAAAGCATACATAATTCGCTTATGATGATGTTCAGCACTATGCATAAAAAAAAGGCGGTCTGGTGCATGAGGCTTCTACTATTGCATCATTACCTCTCTATGTGGAGAGGATGTCTCCATGTTTCGAACCCATGACACCTAGATCATAATGGAGCAACTTTATCGTTGTGCCAAAACTCACCTCTTCAATAAAACTATAATGCACTGGGAAAGTTCAAATTTGAGCACTCATTATGCGAAAAACCAATGCAACTAATATGGAGAAGTATGATTTTCAACAAGGCATATTTTACTTGATTACTTTTTCTTATCATTGTAACAGATTAATTTAATCCAATAAAAGCAAAACAGGTAGAATGTTCGTACCAGTTATTCTCTGTCTAGGATCAAATGTTAACATCTTTTCAATAAGATCAATAGCTAAAGGGTGGACGTGGGGAAACCTTCCAGGGAAAGATTGTCGTGCATGACGAGGAAGTTGGCGAATATATCTTCTTGCATTTTCATTCACAAAATCCAAATCAGCCTCATCTGGAGTGCCTATAAGCTGCATGGTGCAACACAAATTACTTTAGCTCTCATATCTAAACATGTATTGCAAAAACATCAGTAACACGTTATTGCACAACCGATTACCCTGCAATCTTGTAGTATGCTTCCAACACAACCTATAATGAGCACAGAAAATGCATAATATAGTTATGCATGATGTGCACAGAAAACCATAACTGTGAGACACATAAAACAAGGTCGGGCAAATTCTAAGTTCTAAAAGATCCTTAAAACCTGCCAGATTAATCCCATCTATATTGAGACAGTTTCGTGGATCAAAAATTAGCCAACAAAGTTTTGGTAAGAGTCAGGAGTATACTAGACAGGAATAGGTTTTGCACCATTTATGAACAAAATGACAAGGAATAGATTGAGTTTAGATCATCAATTATGTGCAAGAAAGCTTGGAGGAGTCCCTAGCAAGGAGAGGTTCTCAAACATATAATAAAGAATCTTAGAAGAGCAGAAGTAGAAAAAAGTTAACATGGATGGAAGTTATAACAAAGGATTTGGCAGAACTTGCAACAAAACTAGGGACAACCCTTAAAAGGAAAAATTAGTAACAAGATTCATACAGCTTCCCCTAATAATTGGGGCAAGATATGATGGCTATACTTAATTGGTTATCATGTCTAAAGACTAATAAAGTGTCAAGGATACTGTCATAACGTTATACAAAAAGATTAATGAAGATCCCAAAATAAGCCTATTGATATATAGGTCATAATCATTCAATCAGCATTTGAATATGTCTGTGTATTAAAATTATCCAATAATTCTAGCCATGGCAATCCAAAACAAGACCCTTTGGCTGATTGGTTTGTATGAAGCATACAACTAACTTCTAGCATTAGGACAAGCAGTACAGGGTAATTATGACATCAAAATGCTAAATCCATCAAATAATTAAGAAACAACAAAAATGATCAAAGATAAAGCAAGCGAAACACTGACTTCTTAAGCACTGGAATCAGATTTCTGAATTCTTCACCATTTATCTCACATTCAAAAATGTCTTCATTCTTTTTTTTTTAAAGGTTACTAATAAGCAATTTTAAATCTTCCCATATATCTTCCATTTATCTAATTATCTCAGACTTTTCATATGGTACTTAATACTGCCTTGGTATGTTATAATAATTAAGCAAGCACTGATTTAGCATGTTTCCAAGAAATTGTCATGAAGCCCCACGCCATCCTATCAGCGACAAAAAAGAAGACATTTGATCTAGAAAATAAATGCCCTCTACAACTCAACAAAGGTGATGGATGGGAAATAAGATTAAAAAGAGATGGATTAACCTCCATTAGCAAACGTAGCTGGTGCACATGGTCCCTTCCTGGAAATAAAGGTTTCCGGTCCATCAGTTCCATAAAAATGCAGCCAACAGACCACACATCAATTGCTGCAGTATACTCGAAGAATTCAATAACAGCTCTGGTGCCCGATACCATCTTGTTACAACATACTCTGTCATGAAATCAGTTTCTGAGGTAGTACGAGCAAGTCCAAAGTCACAAATCTTTAAATCGCAATTAGCATTTAAGAGGAGGTTGCTTGGTTTTAAGTCTCTGTGAAGAACATTCGCTGAATGTATATATTTTAATCCACGAAGGAGCTGATAAAGGAAATACTGCAAAAAGAAAGGGGGAAAGAAACAGATGAAATGAGTTAATTTCACAACTACAAAAATATTAAATTATGCAGAAATGTGCAAAGGAGATATAGTAACAAAATACTACGGTTTCCAAAATATAAGGTTTGAAAGTCATGGATTCAATAAATGGAGTCGCATGCCTTCTGGTCCATCCATAGAAACATGCACAAAAGATAAATAGTATGATACTCATGGCTCAATATTCCAAGTTCCTTGCATCATTTAAGAAACAAAGTAATTAGTGCACAATAGCATGTTTAGCAGATTGCAAACAGTGATCCATTGCTTCCTCAAATAAGTGACACCTTATGTAGCAGCAGAATGCCAACTGCAATCTTGAGGTCCTCTGCAGAACAGCTAAGAGTTTGGTGGATATTCATTGATTAGAGTTGTTGCTGCCATACAGAAAACAGAAAAATAGCTTATCATATTATCATTCATCTTCCCTGTAACTAAGGAAGGATCATGCAATACTCTTCGTTTCCAGTTTAACTCACTCAGACTTCACCAAACAAACTGATGTGTTCACCGTCATCTCGAAATATAAGGTCTGGGAGTCCAGAAGGTGCAAAGCAGCTTCAACTAGAGGTTAAGCTTTCCCTAAATCCCACCAAATGTTTGTGAAATTATTAATAAGCAAACCTTTGACTGAAGTGTGGTAGGTGCCACTTTTCATTTTTCAAACAGTATCATCATATCTAATATTGCGTGCATCTGATGTTTAAGAATGTACTCAGAAGTTAGTGAACTAACAATGTGACCCATATATGATTGAACTTAACACCCTTGCTGGAACATATTTAGGAAATCCTCATGTTGCTTATGTATTAATGAGGACATAAACACAATAACCTTTTCCTGAATCTGGACCTCACCCAACCTTCTCTGTTGCCTTCACAAAAGAAAGTTCACAATAGGTCAAAACATTGGATTTTGTCGCATTCTTTAATCATTAATCATATCCCAAAGAATGGAAATTTAATAGTTTCAGTTTTATCAGACCAGAAAATACCCCTTGGTGTAGAACTTAACTTTGAGCAGTAATAGAATTGGATATCCATCAGTTTGATGGTAAATAAAAAATGATTTAAAGAGATAAGATGACGGATATGCATTGTGTTAAAAGTAGTTCGCCGTCTCGATACCGAACCCTGTACTGATAAAATCCTATTATAGTGTTAGTATGTGATACGGTAGCATCGGCACAGGACAGTACGGCATACTAGTACAGTATGATGCACCTCGCACCGGCACTATAGGCCAGTACAGCAAACCATGGTTAAAAACAATGTTGGTTCTAGAGTGGTTGTAAGGTGCATACTTTACTTCTTAGCCTTTAGCTTGCCAATTTGACAAAAGAATTCATTCTACTCGTGTAATGTAGTTCAGCATATTTGTGGTAGCAAGTGGTGAACTAATCCCCTGCAAAAGAATTCCATACAATATGATCATAAGAAAACCGGATTTTCCTGAAAGAAAATAACAAATTATGCCAAAGCCTAGCATAAATGAGAACCATATGACAACGGCATTGCTCACACCCAAATTGGAAATACTTGTGAGCTTAAGCTGAAATTGTCAAGACACTAGCCCCAGTGAAGATCTCAAAATATTACAATATATGTTCTCTTACTTGGAAGGTCGCAACTTGCAACTAATTCAATTTCTCTCTTACTCCTAATAGGAGAATGAGAGAGACCATTACAATAGAAATATAAAGGTTCTGATGCTCACACCAACCTTTCAATGATATTGATTCCTTCACCAAAAATTTAAAATTTTATCAGTCAAAATGTTGAAGAAATCATTATTATTTTCTAGAATATCTTTCTTGACCATATTGGAAGCCTCCCTAATGAAGATTGTCATAGGCTATGTTTCAGCCCAGAGTAGCCTTACCAGATGAGAATTTGAACCTCAAGTGGCACCAACAAGTTCTGAATCCTCTTCTTCTTAGCACAACAGGTATGACAATAGGTCACTCACTTCAATAGTTATTACCTGTGACATTCTACAAAACTGGATGCATTAAAGATCTGCAGATCACTGTAACATTCTACAAAACTGGATGCATTAAAGATCTGCAATCACTTAGTTTACTTATTTGCACAAGGTCAAAGCAAAAAATGCTCTCATATGAACTAGCAGTGGCTCAACCACAAGAATCATAGTATTCATAACCACCATAAAGGATCCGCATATACCTATACCAAGCAATGGTACACAATACAGTAAAATTAGTTTCCATTTACAAAGCCAAATCAGACACCATATTTCAGCCCTCAGAGCAGGAAAAGTGATTCAAGTTAATGATCAGAAAGAACTCAGTGACATGATTTTGGTGGCATATCATAACAAACAGTTATATTGGTTTGTTATAATGCATGACACAAAGATAGTGTAAAGTATATCCTGCATAATGTAACAATTAAAAAAAAAATCCCTATTTTGTATAACAGACAAGTTGTATTAACATAACCTGACAATGCTCCTCAGACAAAGCTTGATTTGAGCGAATAATTTGATGGAGATCAGTATCCATTAATTCATATGCAATGTAGACATCATTGTACATATCCCACACAGCAGGTGGTATTATATCTCTGATAGCAATAACCTGTATTGCAGATGTATGTAACCAAATCAGAAAGGGAACCAAATACAGATTTAATACATGACACAATCTTGTAAAACTTAGACTCCCCCTCCCACAACAAAATCAGTTTGTCGCTAGGCAAGCATGTTTTCTTGCCTAAGATCCAGCATTACATAAAATGATAATATTTTCTTACTATACATTAAGCAAATAAAGCTGCCAGGAAAAACCATTAACTGTTATAGATATCGCTACGAACTACCATACATAAACAAAAGGTATGACAGAAAGATATTTTGAAAATTTTAAATTTGATAGACTAATAAAGAATTACTTTGATAATCTTAATCTTATAAAGCACTATACTTTGAACAACCAAAAGCACCAGAAGATATGAAAAAGGTGCCAGCACTCAAAAGGTTATTATAGATTTATTGCCTGAAATGGTAACCTAATTACTCTGCCTCAAGAAAAGATAACCTAAGAGGTCCTGTACCAACTAGCTTTAAAAAAAGCCAAAAAATCTTGGGTGGAGCAATCAAGTGCATCTGTGAATACAATATAAACTCAATGGGAACTAAAAGTATCAAAGAAGTTGTTGAGAACAATACCACCACAAAAGTGGAAGAAAGATAAATTTAGCAATCTAAATACTTCACAGTTCATAGAAACCAGTTAACGTAAAGTGTGAAGGAGCTTTTTCATTTCAACTGCGATCTGGTCAGACAATCAGATCTATATCTAAATAGCATGATCATAACTACAAAGTTATGTATAAGCATTACTAAAAAACATGAAAATGGTTAAATTCAAAACCATATAATGGATGTCACTTGAAGTTCTGATGAACTTGAAGAGATATATATGCATAAGGTCGATGCCATACCATGGAATGCATTGAAATAAGTTTTGTAGTTCTCTGGCAAAAAAACAAGTGCTAGTTGGCGAATTGATTTCAAGCATGGTTTCAAATTCTGGTGGGATGCCCTATGGAATAGCAAGATGTTGCATCATCATAAATGTAAGTTGGGACTGTCCCACCATCATCCCAACATCACCATCGATGCATCCTGGGACACTCCTTGTTCCAAGTATGAGGATGGCATGAGATGACTACGCATCCCATTCCAAGGAAAAACTAGGACAACCCCATCCCACGAGCTTTAAAAGCTTAATTTCAAATAGTACTTTAAAAAAAAAAGTTTCAGGACTAATGCACAGAGACTGTACTTAAAGAACTTTTCCCCTTCACACACACGCATGCACGCACACACGCATGCAGACATATATATATATACACACACACACACACATACACACACACACATATACATACATACATACATACATACATATATATATATATACCCTTTTTTCCTCTTTCCTTTTGAGGAGTTTTGAGAATTATGTTCAAGGAATTACTCTTTTTGAGGGTCTGAACCAACAGGATTTATATATATATATATATATATATATATATATATAGGTTCCCTTTTTTCCTCTTTCCTTTTGAGGAGTTTTGAGAATTATGTTCAAGGAATTACTCTTTTTGAGGGTCTGAACCAACAGGATTTAACCTTCATAGATGTTCAAGGAATTACTCTTTTTGAGGGTCTGAACAACAGGATTTAACCTTCATAGCAAAAGTTACTGTTTTTGCTCAATTTTACCAACTAAGCCTTCCTAATGTTATTCCTTAGGTATTTGATCTTACGTCCTCCCCATGTCCTTTTGCTATATCAGAAGGTAATATATAGCATCCGTATGTTTTCATCTTCAATTGCAGTAAATATAAAATTCACCTTTCTTTAATCTAAGTAAATACTAATTTCTGATGGCCATCTGACATCATCATAAACGACGATCACAGGCAACTCATGCCAAGGAGCTTTGCCCAGTTAGAGACACCACTCGTCAAAGGTGTGAAGTTGCCACACAGAAAAGGATATCACTCCAATATACGCAGGCACTCTTTTACAGTAACGAAACAGCCACAGATTTTCCGAGACAACAGATTAATATGTTAAAATCAATTCTAGCACTTATAGATCAGCCATATTGCAAATATGTAAATATCAGCAAGCAAAGGTAGAGAGACAGAGCACCAGATATAGAGAGAGTTACTAACATTTTCATGATCCATGTGCCGAAGAAGCTTTATCTCACGGAGCGTCCTCTTTGCGTCGATCTTGTTATCGAAAGCGTTGGCGATCTTCTTGATCGCGACTTGCTCTCCTGTCTCCGAATTCAAAGCGGAGCTAAATCCACATAAGAGAGCGAGAAAATCAGCGATCTCGATAGATCCAAAAAAAAAACAGTAACAAAAGAACGATAGTTTGGGAAATTTACGAATCCGAACAGAGAGGAGAGTACCAGACGATCCCGTAGGCGCCCTTTCCGATGGGCATGATGGGGGGCTTGTATTTGGACGTCACCTCGAAAATGTTCCCGAAGATATTGTACTGGATGAAGCGCCCGCCGTGGCTCAGCGTCGCCTGAAGGCTCTCCAGCCCGGTTGAAGGTGGCGCTGCCGCTGCCGCTGCCGGCGCCTTCTGGGGTGGCGGCCCTGCCTCCACCATGTCGGTGTCCGAGGGCTGAAATCCCGCATCCATCTCTCCCTCAAACCTGGAGGCAGGATTCGATCCACTCGTTCCTCTTTTTCCTCTTTCTATTTCCGACGATGCTAAAACGGAGGAAGTTACGAAGTGAAGTAATTAATTCAGCTGTTATTTTTATTATTTGGATGGTGGGTTGGAGATCCGCTTTTACTCCAATGAGATGGAATAGGTGCTACCATCAAGTGGAGATGGAGGTGCTCCACCTTGGTACGAACTGGATGATGTGACATCGGGCCGCTGACGTGTCGTACGGAGGGGATTCAGGTCACGTTAGACGGACGGTGATGATGAGGGGCGGCGTAGTTCCTTTGACCGCGACACCACCTGGGTCTAGAGCACATGGATTGGATTATGCGACAGGCGGCGGTACAAATCGCGGCACGGGCCAACGAGTGGCACCTCCGCAGATTGCCTGCTTGGTGGGCCAAGACCAGAAAGAAAAAAAAAAAGAAGGGGAAAGCTTAGGACGATAAAAACAAACGAAGTACGCCGAAACCTTATCCTTTTTTATTTTAGGCCAGACACCAATAAGGGAGGAGACCGGTCGACCAGTGATGATGATTAGGGAAGAGAGCACCAAAATACGTGGGGCACAGCTCAGCCGTTTCAAAACAGCAAGACCCCTGGTCCACCTCATTTCAAGGAAATCCGAACTGGGCTCCTCCGATCCATAAAACGGTATCCATTGCACATGAGAGATGGAAAGTGAATGATGCTTTTGATGAGCCAAGGACACCAGCATGATTGCGTCTGAAAGCAAAGGGGAAACGACCCCATCAGAAATGAAACATTCAATGGAAGCAGTTTGGCAGATAAGGGCCATATCCCACGGTGCATTTCGTCCATTCCAGCGGCCAATGGGAAAACGACGGAATTTAACGCAAGGAGACCTGGTGCTCACAGCCTTAACATAACTTGGAGATCACAGATTAGCAATCCCAGGTGGTTGTCCAACGCTAGATGTTCGCCTAAAATAACGAAAACAAGCAAGAATTTTCATGCACCGACCTATATAGAGATCTGGGGAGAAAATGTAAACCTGAAAGCCACTTGTTGATATTAGAAACGAGGTTTTATCATCTGTGACCTGGGTATCGCAGGGTACGGAGTAGAAGATTGCTTGAGAATTCTGTAAGTCTTCAGGACCCAGCATAGATACGGCTTAATCATCCCCCCGTTTTCCATCTATCCAGACATCTGCATTGGATATGCCTGCAGAAAAGAGAAGCTTTTTGTTTGATGCTGATGAAAATTTTGATGACAGGCCAGCCATCAATCAATAAGCACACGACTGATATCGACTTGACTAAAATATTCCTACGTCTTCACTAGACCAACCTATAGAAGAAAAACACATTTCTTCTTCCTCTTCTTCTTCTTCTTCTTCTTCTTCTTTCCTTTTTCTTTTTTTTTTTTTCCTTTATTTTTTTTTTAAAACAAAGCAGCACCCTTATTTGTCACCACAACTCCATATACCTATCATGTAAGAGTATCTCATGGCTTAAAAATTTCTAAAAATGGTAGCCACAATATCTTTCCTTCACTGCCTAATGAAGTTGCAAATCCTTTTACGATCCTTGCAAACTTGGTCACAACGGAAAATGACGAATGCTAAACCTTGGATACAAAACTTATGATCATGCATGTATAAAAAGCCATAAAATTTTGTAAATCAGATGGGAGCCAATGGCTAGTGGCAATCATGTTAGGCCAAGTTATTTACGTTTGCATTCACTCTACAAGGAACAATTACCGTGCAAGTCATTAGCAATTACCTGGAAACATCACAGCCAAGCAACTCCGTAGATCACCTCATCTGGAACCTACTCCACAGATCCCATAATTTCAGGTCTCACACGGACTTGGATAATTTTGGCATCAATTGACAAAAGTAGTTTAATCGAAGGCCAGGATGCTATGAACCATAGCATCATGGAGGGAAGCAGCTTCAAAGGACATCAGCTTCGCCTGTACTGTATGTTCTACAAGAATCTAGAAGAATTAGGAACCTGATAAAGGGGTTTCTCATGTTCTTGACAGTCTCTGAGATCCACACTTTGAATCAGGAACTAAAAGTTGTATAATCTCAGCCAAAGCAGATTGGCCTCTGCCTATAACCCCAGACTCCATTGCGGTTGGACTGCCAATATTAGAGGACAATCCCCATGCCCCATCATACCTCTTCACTACATCCTGTAAAGCTATATTCCAGCTTTGATTCATTAAAGTCACCAGATTTTGAGTCAAATTTCCCAATCTTGCCTGAAAAATGAAGCCTCTTGTCAGCCTTGGCAAGATTGATCAAGTTAGAGCTGGAAGCAAGGCACTGTATCATCGACCGCTGCAGCTTTCTTTTACCGAGTGACACTATTGGAGAACCATTAAGATGAAGATCATTACAGCTGTTATATCGGGGATTCTCTTGAGAGGAATTTATATAAAGTGAATTTTGAGAAATCAGCTATTGAGCAATATAACCTGCATTGTGAGAGCAATAATATTGTTGCGGAGGGAGCGGGACTTTAGTCCCACATCGGTTGTTCGGTCAGACCATCTTGCCTTATAAAGCTTCGACACCCTCCAATCCCTTGATAGACGCATTTTGGCCCGCATAATGTGGCCCGAAGGACAAAGCCGTGTGGAGACCCCATAGGGATGCCCAAAGCGGACAATACCTCCCATGCGGGTGGGACCGCCTTATGTCCATGTGGCTATAGGCGTGTCCCGGGAGCCGGTTCGACTTTATGAGTCTGGTTGACCGGACCATAACATTGGTGGCCCATGCAGGTCTCCCCCCAACAGGCAAGGTCCCTGACTGGAAGGACCACGGTTGCGGAGAAAGCAGGATTTTAGTCCCACATCGGTTGTTCAGTCAGTCCACCTTGTCTTATAAGGCTTCGAAACCCTCCAGCCTCTTGAGAGGCACCTTTTGCCCCATGCAACGTGGCCCCGAAGGACAAAGTGCGGAAACCCCATAGGGACACTCAAAGCAGACAATACCTCCCATGCGGGTGGGGCCGCCTTACGCCCACGTGGCTATGGATGTATCCCGGGAGCTGGTCCGACCTTATGAGCCTGACTGACTGGACCGTAATATCTTCATGCCCTTCCTCTAGCGCCAACTGTTGCGGAGGGAGCGGGACTTTAGTCCCACATCGGTTGTTCAGTCAGACCATCTTACATTATAAGACTTCGAAATCGTCCAGCCCGTTGAGAGGCGCCTTTTGGCCTGCACAATGCAGTCCGAAGGATAAAGCCGTACAGAGACCCCATGGAGACGCCCAAAACGGACAATACCTCCTAGACGGGTGGGGCCGCCTTACGCCCACGTGGCTATGGATGCGTCTCGGGAGCCGGTCTGACCTTATGAGCCTGACTGACCGGACCGTAACACTGGTGGCCCATGCAGATCTCCCCCCAACAGGCAAGGTCCCCTGACTGGAGGGGCCACTATTGCGGAGGAAGCAGGACTTTAGTCCCACATCGGTTATTCAGTTAGGCCATCTTGCCTTATAAGGCTTCGAAACCCTTCAGCCCCTTGAGAGGCACCTTTTAGTCCGCGCAACACAGCTTCGAAGGACAAAACTGTGCGGAGACCCCATGGAGATGCCTAAAGTGGACAATACCTCCCATGCGGGCGGGGCCATCTTATGCTCACGTGGCTATGGACGCATTTTGGGAACCAGTCCGACCTTATAAGCCTAGCTGATCGAACCGTAACACTCCCTCCACAACAAATATAATTATTACCATCACGATAGTACACTATAACTGCCTGTTATATGCCACCTAAAGGTAAAAGCTAACCAAAATTTGTAACCTTGAAAAATCTTGATCTTGGTCATCCACACATCTACGATGGAAACCAGGAGGAACAGACCTTATCTGGGCAGGAAATCCAGGTAGCAAAAATACCTCAGACCTTGAATCAGGATAAGCTGCCACCATAAAGTTCCCTCAGTTCAATCATGATATATTAACGACAATCCAATTAGAAATAAGAAAGCAAAAAATAGATTTGTGTGAAATTCATTTAGGTACTATGACACCAAAAAATAGAAACAAAACATCATATGGCACATCATATTCTAACAAACATGACAAAAACAAGAGGGGGTAGGGTGGTGAGTGAAGGCTCAATCAACTAAGATTATGACTAAACAACTAGTCTGTTGCGGAATGGCAGATTAGTACCGCAAAGAAAAGTGACCAACTAGCAGAGTTCACTACCCTCAGAAAGAAGGGTGCATGTCCCAATATATATTTGGTACATAATAATTCCATATTCAGTTTTATGCAGTTTCAAGAGACTAGACTCAAAAGTAATTAAAAGGTAAATTCTAGACATAATGCAGATTATGCAGTTCTACCTTACTAGACATAATGCAAAAGCAGCACTTCCTCTGGCTGACAACCAAAATTTTCCATTAAGTGCCATCTAACAGAAAGTTTTTTCAGTCAGACAAATATAATGATAAGCAAATAGACTTCGGGATAAGATTTAGTGAAATCATCTAAATCCCAGGGAAAAAGAACATTCAAGGTTTGGAACTCAAACAAATTATTTACTGCATGCACTCATAAATATATGCATGCATATGAAAACAACCACAACACAAAATGCTAAATTCATATCAGTTCAAAAGAGTAGCAAAGAAAGCCTCCATCAAAAGACAGCAAATAAAGCCTCCATCAAAAGGGTAGCAAAGAAACATACAAAACAATACCATGTCTCACTGCTTATCGATGACTTGAATCAGTTAACTGATGTCAAACCAGCACAAGCAACTTTGGCATAATGCAGGCCTAAGGTTTCATTAAAAAGTATTACCATCATACATACAGATTGAATTTTTAAATGAAACATAACAATCTTCCATAGGGGTCACAAATAGTTTGCATTTATAGACAACTATATGTATCTCCAGCTCAAAAGCAACCAGAATTACAAATTCTATCTTATAATACACACCTACTTGACATGAAAGATGATTCACACACACATTCGCACACGTGCAAGACAGACACAGAAATGCAGAGAGAGAAAGAGACCCAATTAAATGAATAAGGAACTTGAGAATATTTAATAAAACTAAAAGGCAGCCAATTAAAAAAAAAAAGAAACAAACCATAGAAGTTGTTTCTTGATGACAAATTAAACTTTATAAATGTATATATATAAATATACATGCATATATATAATATATACATAGAAGGAGAGAGAGAGATAGATTTGGCTATGCTTGAGTGGATCTCCACTCAGATCTGGCCAGATCTATATTGGATGATGGAGGTCTCACATCGATGATCTACTATCTCTAAACTACTTGCACACCAAAAATCATATAAGTTAGAGACCTCTAGTCCATGCATCAAGTGGTCAAAAAACATGTATTGTTTCATGTTTAGTGAAACTATCCCTTTTTTTTAGGATCCTTGCCTACTTTCTTAACTAAGTATTATATTTCTCCAAAGTCTTTTGTAACAACCTACTGGCCTAGAGTTAGCAAAAGAATACTAATAATGGATCAAATTCTTAATTATTTTTAGGACTCCAAAATTCTTTCCTTAAAATTAATATATATCATTCCTACAGACCCAAATGAAGCATATAAGAACTGCACCTGCCACCCATACATATGCCAACACTAGCATCTTCATTAAAAAGAAATTTCAAAATAGTTCCCGCAATAATCTGTATCCTGAGGCATGTAATCTCTTCTTTTATTGGTTAAGATAAGGCTACAATGGAAAGAAAAATAACAAAAATACTCCTCATAAGTCATTGGTCATTATATAAAATTGGAGCATTAAGTATGGGGCCACAAACAATGGCCTGAACACATTTGAATTTGGAGGAAAAAAAATGGAAAGCAGACTTGATGACCTTTTAAGAACAGCCAGCAATCACAACTAACTTTATAGAAACTCTAGACATCACAAATTACCAGCAGAAAAATCAAATTCGGAATTTCAGCATTCCATAGGACAAACGAGCTTGATAAAATGTTTTAGGCTCTTCAGCAAGCACACATCCATTAACTTGTTGTCATCTAAAAGGTAAGGTCCCCATCAGCAAGTATCTTATAATTAGGACAATAACATCCAGTTAAGTAACATGGAAAGCAGTACATCAACACTCCAAAATATTAAACCC
Organism: Elaeis guineensis; assembly: GCF_000442705.2. Classification (NCBI taxonomy): domain Eukaryota; kingdom Viridiplantae; phylum Streptophyta; class Magnoliopsida; order Arecales; family Arecaceae; genus Elaeis; species Elaeis guineensis. The sequence continues at coordinate 98,709,817 of NC_025999.2, read as the reverse complement.
TTCTTGAATGTTATGAGAAGCAGCAAAAGTAACTTTCTTAGGGCCTATTTCACCAAGACAACAAGAAAAGGAGAAACAAGACATCCTAGCCTAGCTCACTGGAGACTTAGGCATAAGCCCTTCAAGCTTCATGGAAATGTGTGGCCAGCCAAACTAGGTAGGGCATCTTATAGAAGTCACACTAAATTACCAACTAATAGACTTCTTTTTTCCTTTACTTTTGTAGTAGGAGCACTACTTCAGGAAGAATCATTTTGCGGTAACCAATATCTCAAATCTGTATGGATCACCTCTATTGAAAGCAAACTTGAGTTTATTCACCAATACAAAGTTATTGTCTCTAGCTTCCATGGTGCAGTTTCATATTATAAGGAGGCAATTCTCTCCAACTCTAGGTGCGTTAGTGCAATGACCATGTACTTTGGTAATGCAATTGCATTAGTGATAGCCATTTTGTCTTCTTTTAGGTTCCTTCTGTATTAAACTTCTGTTGGGCCTCTCAGTTCTAAATTCTTCTTAACTTAATATTTGCACACCTTCACCCAGATTGTCGTACCATCAACTCAGCCACCAATTCAAAACCTTGCCTACCTAATTACCTTATTTGTTGACTTTTTGTTTCATAGTTCAATTTTAATCTAACATCAAGTTTATTATCAGATTCCAGCAAACCTGCAACCTTTGTTAGCTCTCCAAAAAACCTTCAAAGCTTCAATGTTATACCCTATAATTCTAGGTATAACCTGTAAGCCTGTGTTACCTAGCAACTTGCATCCAGATCCCAGAATCTACATAACATATAGCATCCAAATCAAATACTCGTCTGACACTTGGACACTTATCAAGTTTTTTAACTGTAGCTTTTAGAAATGGATGAGAGTTTGATCACTGTCATAGTTCTCATAGTAATATATCTAAAATCCTTAAGCTGATTGGGAAGTTTGAATAAGAAACTTGTTTATTAAAAGGTTTCAGGAAATAATAACTTTTATTTTTCTTGTTATACATATTTGAAAATATATTTATTTTAGTTGAAATTATCTTTTTCAACATATCCCCATATCTTTTTTATTTCCTCTTGTTAAGCTAGACAATTGAACGCATGTCCGAACACGATTCTCATGTCTGTTGTCCATGTATCATTGACCATAACCCCCTAGACTAAGCCTTACACAGTGTAGGTTTACTAAAATTCTGACCAAAGAATTAAATTTCATACTTCAACCATGAAGTCCAGCATAATCTTAAGCACCACAAATTTTGACAATAATTTCTACTTCCCCTCCTGCATCACCAGCTATATACATTAGAATGTTCTGGATCAGAAAGAGCAGATGAGCAAATGATAAACAAAGGCATAAATGAGGAGTTGAAGTAACTGTGTTTTAAATTTAGAAAGAAGGAGAAGAAAATACTACACTAGAGTTTCTTAATAAAACCATCAATGGATAAAGCACAAGATAGCAACTTGAATAGTCTGACTATAACCCTGTTTACAAGTGAGTATCGCATTCAAGTTGAACCGTAGAGGCAGAAAAGAAGAGACCAAAAGAAGTCCTGTATCCAAGCAGCCACAGCATGGGTCCGAGGGTATTTTTCATCTTAAGGACTCAAACAAGGATATGAACTAATTGCAAAGCTAAACACATAAAGACTTCTTCAAATAGGAGTAGGGAATGTTTTTGATAAAATGAATGTCAGTTTTTCCTCTGTGAATATAAGAAAGTCTACTCAAATTAGAAAGGAAAACGGATCATTCTTCAGTTTGAGAGTTTGGATTTATAGGGGGTCAATACAAAGCACAAGCATGAATACAAAGATAAGGAAAAAAAAAGGTAATCAAACACATTACGAACAGAAACCAAAGGAACATGTTGACTAGATTAAACTGCAGATTAATGTCAGACTGAAGGCCCAAACCTCATATCCACATTTACGAGGCTTCAACTGTTGACCAGCCCAAACCTCATATCCACATCTACAAGGTTTCAACTGTTGATCAGTCAGATCCATCTCCTCCGTGCATAGGGGGCAATATCTTTCCCCTTGGTTGCCATAGTCTTTCTAATAGATGTTAATACGAACAAATTAAAATGAAATACAGAGATCCCTCATGGCTCAGGCTAAGAAAGGAAAGAAATTAACCAATTAAAAGCACTAAACAAATTAAAATGAAATACAGAGATCAATCATGGCTCAGACTAAGAAAGTAAAGAAATTAACCAAACAAAAGCACTATTTAAATACCTCATATATGTACTGAGCGACTCATGTAGATAGGTGACATAAATGATCTAAAAAAGAGTACAGAAATAATATATTTAAAAAATATATGGCATAATAATGTAACATTTGTACAGACTGAGATAAAGGATAAATGATCTATCTTGCATGCTTAGGATTATGATCCAACTTGGCTCTTTGCCTTAACCTTTGGAGTTCTATGTGTTTCCCATAACAATCCTTGCCTATTTCCTTCTTTATTTGACTTCTTAAATGTCTAGGTCAAATTTGGAGGGGTGCTTCCATGTTGCATGAGTTCAAAATACATAAAAAATTAAAGTAACTTCCATACCTGACATACGCCTTTCCGCATTTCTTGTCAAGACATCATGTCAAGTCCCTCTTGCCCAGAATTGCCCTGGCTAAGAACTTAGCATCAATGCAGGAGAAAGATATCGGGCTGAGGAGTGATAATAAAAATTTTAAATTTAATAATGCCTTCATTTATAATCCCTGTCTCTGGGACAAGGACCAGTGATTGAGGTTAGAGTTAAGGTTATTTATCTTCTGTCAAAAGAAAACAAAAAAATAAAAGAGACTAGCACATATACATATATTTTTATACATACATACATATAGATCTGTAGACAAATATATACTGAATGGGTACAAGATTTCTTATGGACAAATGATTAAAAGTTATCTTTTATAACTCTAGAAAAAGGATTCTAGGAGACACCGCTCAGTGATTAAAAGAAACCACCAACAGCTCTAGTCTTTCCTGCAGGACCCCAACAACCATAAAAACCAATTACCACTACTACACCATTCCCTCAGGTCACTGTTTCTACCCCTCCATCCAGGAGGCATGGCATGATATCTCGAAGCCCAATACTCATTGGAACTAGGCATGCGACCAACAATTTGGAACCAAACATAGTCTAAGGGTGGACTAAAAGAAGATTGGCCACTAGCCCTGCTTGTATTCAATAGCCAAAATGCCCATTTTAGTTTTAGTGACACATTCATATAATAAAGTAAGTTTTGATCATTTCATTGTTCTCAAAACAAACCCTTCCAAAATATCATTATCATACTACAACCTATCTATATTGTGTACTTGTGCATGTGGAGATTGAGGGCTATGTGTTAAGCATATTTGTTCCTGTAAAGGAAGTTTTGGTCTCATGTTACCCTAACCACGACAATTGACCAGCAAATCAAATTTAGGTTTGTGGACTCTTATTTATCAATTGTCTTAAACATTATACTTGGTGACATTTCTTGCACTCCCTCCTCTTTACTATCCAATCAAAGCTCCTTCCCCAACAAGAACTCTTTAAGTTTTTCTTGCCCATGCCCATACCATCTCAATAATTTTTTTTTCACTGATTAAGACAACTCGTGCACCTTTTCTCATGTATTCATAGCTCCCCTTATCTTCCCCATTCTCAGCACAAATTCACAGCATCCACACCCATGTTATTGTTCATCTTTTGTGCTTGGACCCTCTTATTCCCAACATTCTAATGCATACAGCACTAGAACCTCTATTTTATATTGTAATGTTTTCTCCAGAAGCATGTATTGCTTCTGACACTCCCAAAAATATCTCTCAACTTCATCCACCTAATCTAATTCTATCAATATATATTCATCTTTATCCTCATTCTTTAGAAATATGAATTCAAGATAACAATAGCAAGCACGCCGTATGGTCTCTTAGACGTCATTTTTGACTATGGCTCACTTTCCTTTTATATTTCTCCAAACTACATGTCTTTTCTCATTATTCTTCAAATTTTCATAGAATCATCCTTCAAGATGTTCTATGTCACTCCAATTTAGCAGCCAGTCCGATCCTCTCTTATCAGTTAGCATATATTACACGCAAACATATGACATGAACGTTTTTCGACGGGAGATATAAAAATGGTATGAGGCCAATGTCAATCCTTGATTTAAGTCCCGCCACCATACCTTCTTTTTCTTCTTTGATCGGGATAAGAAAATTCTACGTTGCATCATAATCTTGTCTACGAAATATCGATCACAAACCAACTGATTCTCATCGACCGAAAAAAGAGAAGGAGAGAAAAAAATGCAGCGAGAAAACCGTCGAACTGAACGCAAGAACTAGAGAAAGATAGAAAAACTGATGAAATAATCGAGAATGAGGAATTCTTGAACTTACATTGCGAAAATCTCGAACTCGAACCAACGGAAATCCAAAAGCCCGATGATGAGAGACAAGAGGAGAGAGGAAGGAAAAGGGAAAGAGGGGGAGAGAGTCTTGGAGGCGGTTGCACAGTGAAGTCGTTTTCCGGCCCCGAATTCGATATGGGTGGCAAAGCTCAAGAATAAACAGGATTGCTAATGTTATGCTTCGGCAAAAGGGTTCGGGTTGCATCTTTCGCGCAAAACAATGTTTCACCTTCTTTCGCGACTCCAGCCGTTCGATCTCGCAATGGCCGCTTGGAGTGCTTTGACAACTGTGCAATACGTGATCCGATGGTAACACTGGCGGAAAAAATAATCATTCTTTCGGTACAACCCGTACCATATCGAAGAACGATTTTTTTTTTTTTTTTTGCTACAAGAAGAACGATTAATCTTCATCGCGATTTTTTTTCCCTTCTACAGTATAAAAGTATAAATCACAAACTCAAATCGTATTGTCAAAACTATCAATCACTTTTTCTAAGAAAGGTATATCCCAACCCCTATTAGAAAGAGTTGTTTCTTTCTCTTTGCTTTGTTTGGCTCTCCCATCGGTCACTCGCATTTGATGCATGGACATACCCTTAGCTCTTTCGTGCTGTCTTTTGAATATTGCCGGCTCCATTAATTATTGTGGTGGTATAGAGATTGGTTAGGATGATTTCGGTTTAATTATAAAATTATCTTTTAACCTTTAATTTTATTCATATTTTACATATGCTTTCCTCATTTTTAAAAAATTTAGTTAGATTTTTATATTTAAAAAAAAAATACTAGCTTAGAACCCCATGCGATGCATGGAATGTGACTTTTATCATCAATGACAAAATTGGAGATCTTGATTATGATGTCCTGCATATTCACTATCCTTCCTTATTCGTAATGAAATTATACACAAAAGAATCAAAGGATAACAACGATTTTAATGTTGGTATACATAATCATCAACATCAGAGCTATTTTAGCATTATCTATTCTATAGTAGGAGGATATATATGCACCTCATTGATAACTAAAATCTGTAGTAATCGATCAAAGTATTCAACCCATCAGCTTCAGTGTTAAAATCTTTATTTGTCATGGAAAGCAAAGCTAGCTGTTATGCCATCTACATGAACTATTATAGTAACTTGTACTGATACAATTATGATAGTTGTGTTGTTGATTAATATACATAAACATCGTATAAGAAAGGAGAGAAAATAAAATTAAACTCCATTTCCCTATCTATCGATTAAAATTAAATTTTAATTTTATTGACCACAATGTATTACTAAGGCTATTGGAGTTTTTTAATTCCTCCCACCAAAATAAAGAAGAAACAATGTTAACTTGTTACCTTAACCCATTCTTTATGTTCTCAAAAGTGGGGCCATCTTGTCAGTTGAGAGGGTCGAATTGCATATGGTACCAAAGGAAAGAAGAATACCGAGTCCCATCTTGTTTGATTACGTTCCAACTAACAGGATTCTTCTACATCTCACAAGCATTTAATAAAAATGTGTCCTTCATTAACATCATGCTTCTACCAAGAAACCAACCGAAACCTAAGAAACCACTTCGATCTCCGTCAGGTGCTCTCCTTCCCCACAGATCTCCAGAGAAAAAAATGAAAAAAATAAAAAAAAATAATGAAAAAGTCTTATCTTTCATTTTTCTTCTATTTTTTTCCTTAAAAGTCTCAATCAGGGAGCTACTCACACTACCACAACTCGCCAAAATCCCATATGTTGAGAAAAAACTCAATCGGAACCAGAGAAACCCCTCTGATCTCCCTTAGGTGCTCTCCTTCTCCACAGATCTCCGAAGAAGAGAATGAAATAAAATAAAAAAAAATCAATGAAAAAGGACACTCGGAGAGATGGGGCTCAGAGGGGTCTCAACAGGGGGTGGGGGGGTGTTGTTGGGCTGCTCGAAGGATCTCGATCGGATGGCTGGAGGGCTGCTTGCAGGGGTCTCGACATTGGTGCGATAGTTGGAGTTCTTCGTCGAATGGTGAAGCATGGCGATTTCAGCGGCCGAGGAGGAAGGCAGTCTCCATTCTCCACGGCGACGCTTCTTCCCTCCTTCAAAAACCCTTCAAATTCCTCATCATTTAGCCATAAAACGATGGCCAGGGTTTTGTGATTTTTTTTTTTATCCATATGGCTTTTTTTCCCTTCTCTTGAAGTTCCACGTGTCAAACGGAGGCTTCTCTATTGAGAAACCTCCATTTTAATATATATATATATATATATATATATATATATATATATATATATATATATATATATATATATATATATATATATATTAGTATCTATCCTTATTAATAATAAAAACAATATCCATCCATCCATCCCTACTAATTAAAAAAAAGGGACCCACCTAAATCTTAAAAGTGCTAAATTTATAATAAAAATTTAGTATCTAAAGTGAGGATAGATAAAAAATAGGAATGCGGCATTTTTACTATATATTGGTTGTCACCAACTTTTGACTTATCTATATTTTTCAACTCTAACACTCTTTTGACTTTCACACCTCCACCTACCTCCATCTCCATACTACTATGGTTATTCAAGCACCATCCATTTTCATCTTTTTCACCTATAACTCCCGCATGTACGCCAATACCTTCTTCCTTTGTAAGCTTGCTCTCCATCTCTTCCTTTACATGCTTGCCTCTGAGGATGAAGATGCAACTGTACCAAGACTATATATTACTTATTTATATATATATATATATATATATATATATATATATATATATGGTGACTCTTGTATTGAAAGTCAAAAATTTTTGGTAATCCATGCACTAATGTGCTTGTTTACTTGTCAAAGTGGTCAGTGTTACCATGATACAAGGCTATGTCATTTTTTATCTTTTTTCTTATGGTTCTATCTTCTTACACACTCAGTTGTAGAATTTTAAATAATAGAATGGGGATCAAGGACTTTTTTTTGGTCCTTATAACATTGAATTAATTTTGAAAGAGTCAAAATATACGATGCTACAATATGCGAAATTCTTTGTGCACCACGAGCGATGTAGAAAATCTGACGTGAGGCACACCATCTTGTCCGATTAGTTCATATAGTCACCATTTTTCTATATACATTTAATACTTGCAGGTCGATTTTTTATTTAAAAATTTTATATGATGAAAATATCTCTATTTTTTAAAAAAATTATGACATTCTATGTTCATATTATGATATCCTATATTCAGAAAATCATAATTTTTGTCCACAGAATGTCATAATATGACACATGATGTCATAATATATACGAGATGTCATAATTTTTTTTAAAGAATAAGGATATTTTGGTCATGCAAAATTTTCAAATGAAAAAACCGACAGGCAAGCATTAAATCCGAATTGAAAAGTAGTTGGACAAAAATATTCTTTCATATTAATGATATTCTGGGCCATATTATGACATTCTGGGCTATAATATGCCACAGGATATCATAATTTTTTTCAAAGGACAGGAATATTTTCATCATACAAAATTTTAAATGAAAAAGTCGACCTGCAGGTATTAAATGCGCGTTAAAAAATAGTGACTATGTGGACCAATTGGATGAGGCGGTGTGCTCCACATCGCACTTTCTACACCGTCCACGGTACACAAAGAATTTCTCGCTACAATATTTTAGTCAAAGCTGAACATTGCTATTTTATATGAAAATCATTTTGCTGAAGTAGGATGATAACTTAATTATAAGTTTAATTTTGAAAATTCATGAATGCAAGAATCCTTAATTTATTTTTTTCTTTTTAATTAATCTGAGCATATCAAAGGCACATAATTTAGTTTGACATTGGATTTTAACAATATCTATCTATCCACACCTGCCTTTTGTTATATACCTCCTTTTGTTAATTAAATTCCTGATGGAAGGAATACATCACACAGACATCAATTATTACCTTCAACAAGAATGTAAAATATGCGACCATGCTGATTGGATTGCGCATGCTTTTATGACTTCTTGACTTCAACCATAGAGTTCGAACTGCAGCTGGTTATAATATAGTGATCCATGAGGCTAATATATTTTATGTTCAAGATAGGAAGGAGAGTCTTGTGAAAAGAAACAATTTTTACAATCTTCGTTCAATGAGAACCGATTTACACCGAGACTTATTGATCAGGCCTAAACTGCAATATACCATGTAAAGTTACTGGTGACGCCAAACAAGACTTATCATCGCCTCTCTCTCTCATGCTTTTATTGCTCAAGAAAGCTGAAGCTTGAGGATTTGCAGTTGTATTAATTCCACTAAAATCTGCTGCCTGTTTGATTTGTAGAATGCATTAGGCTAGTCGTCATTCATGACAGGGCATTTTTATTTTGATTGAGCACATTGGAAATTTTGGGGGTGTATATATATATATATATATATATATGTTTCAGCATGCCATAGCAATATATAAACGATAGTAATTCTGTAGGAGATCGAGCCTCCAAACTTGTACCTATAGAGAGCTTTTGAGAATAGAGAGGAGATTAAATCTCACCAAATGGACCTAGTATAGGAGGGGTTCGAATCCAGGCCATTGATACTCACCCTCTAATGATCTAGAAGTATTGGATCCTTATATTTTCCAGTAGATGTCAGGTTATATTATTATAATAATTGCCCGTTTAGCTGAGCAATATGCTATCTTATAATGCTAGTGTTGCATGACAATATATAGCAACTGCCATTTTCTTATCATTTTAGAAGGCAATATGCAAAAAGTAGCTGCCCTGATGTAACAATAAAATTGCTCTATTATGATATAAAATGATATGGATTCAAAACACAGAAATAATTTCTTTATATGGTGAAGTAAAACCGTATATATCTGATCCTTGCGGATCTTGCAGTGGCCAGAGTCCCAAATATTCGGACGTCCTTTTTTAATATGTAGCAGCCGGCTGCTATTGTTATATTGCTCCATCATACACTTGTAATTTCTTTGTTATATCTATTCCAAGGATTTATTTTCTTCTCTTTTTTTTTGCCATTTAAAAAGAAGAACTTATTCTCTTCATGGGACATAAAATTTAATCTTGGTGAACACTAATTCAGCTCCATCCAAAGCAGCTGTCGTTGCTTCCACGCATCTTCCCTTGTTCCACTCATGATCCATAAGCAGGTATTTGTCACACACGCACCTTTGTTTGACAAGGACAGCGACCCTATACCTTTGACTCATTCCAGTTATTGTAGTGGTGCTCACGGGAGCAACGTTATATCTCTAGTCTGACGACAGTGCAAAGGGGGCTAGCTCTTGCAAGATCATTAAAATTTGTTAAGAGACATTATATTGAATTCACCTAGTCATGTCGCAGCCTACATGCCCCGTTGAAGAGGGAAGAGTGCAGGACTACCCGAGAAGAACGGAGAGTTATACGGGTTAGGTCATGTCGATTAACGTAGGCCAGTTTAATCCCAAGCGTATACATCCAACTTGGAATAGGTCAATTAGTTAAATCACTACGATCCATCCATTTCGTTCTTTAGCTTATATATATCTCAGCAGGAGTTCTTAATGGGGAAACAATAGAGAGACTAAAGCCACGAGCTAGGCAGTGTAGTCCAGAACGCTGAGTTGTGTCCACGTGGTCTAGCCAGAGATGTGGAAATTAATTTTGTTCACGCCTTTGATGATCTGGATTTCTGGGAATCTAAGATCATACGAAACCCTCAAAAAGAATAATAAAATAAAAAAAATAATAATAAACAATCGTTATACCGGGTCAACTAGATGAGGGTCCTCGCACCGCGTGGTGACTCCCGGTGGCCAGTTACTCGCCGCCGAAGAGCGCCCCGATTCGCTCCCCGCATTACTTTACCGTCGGCGTGATTGGAGAGCTCTTTTAAGCGGTCCAAACTATCACCAAATCAACCACGACCCACAGAACGCAGCTAGGGATGACAATGGGTAGGATTTGGATCGGATAGTATACTACCCATCTCCAAATCCGAACTTAATATCCTATACCCAAACCTACCCGATACCCAATCGGATAAGAAAAGAGATATCCATCCCCATATCCAACGGGTTCGGGATACCTGTGGGTAACCCATTTCCCCATACCCAATCCACAGGGCCGGCCCTGAGGCAGGTCAAACTGGGCGACCGCCCCAGGCCCCAGGCCTAGACCTTGTATTGATGTTCCAATAGGGTACAAGGGTGGTTTTCTATAATATTATAACAAGAAAAATAATTAAATAGGTTAATGGTGGGTTTTATACACTGCTTAACGAATATATCTATAAAAAATTATTGCATGTAGATTAATTTTTTAATGATAATTAATATTTAAAGTATGTTAATTTTTAATAGAGAAGGTCCCATTTTTTCATTTAGCCTTAGGTCTAAAAAATGTCAGGACCGACCCTGCCAATCCATACCCGCCCCATACCCAACCCATACCCGTCCATTCTATATCCAAAAAAAAAATAAAATAATTTTATGCATATTATCAATCAAAAATAGAATTACCAATTATATATATATACACATACATACATACGCACATACACACTTCTAACACACACATACATACATGCATACATATATGCATGCATACATATACATACATATATATAATTATATATATATATATAGAGAGAGAGAGATCATATATATATATATATATATTGTGTGTATATGTGTGTGTATATATGTATATGTATGTATATATATATATATGTATATGTATATGTATGTATATATATGTATATATATATATATATATATATATATATATATATATTAATATATATACATATATATATATATATATATATATATATATATACATATATATATGTATATATATATATATATTCGGATATGAGTTTGGATATTATCCATATCCATAAATTCGGATCGGATTCGGATAGAAAATAATACTATCCATATCTACTCATATCCGTACTATAATTTTCGAATTTTATCCAAATTCGAATTCAAACTCAATTAAATTTTATTTTTTGAATTTGATCAGACACGGATAAATGTATATCCATCGGATTGGATTAATTTTATCGTTCCTAAACGCAGCAGCACAAAATCACACGCTCATATTTCCTCAATCCTCGGGGAGTACGCTGATCTCTCCTCCCCCGCTTTAATAAAGCGCAGTTGGCTTAGGGTACGGGGAGGTGAGCGTATCGAGAGACACGGGCAAAGAAGGGAACGGGAGACCGGACCACGCAAAAGGCTTCAGTTGGTGTAGCGCAACCACACTAAACATCCAATAAAAAAACCAAAAGAAAGAGCCCGAAGAGATGATATAAGATAGCACAGATAGAGAGGGAACAGGGAAAGTTCTGCAAATCTCTGTCGTCGGCCCACCCCCTCTCTCTCACCGCCTCCCAATCATTCCCCGCGATCTTTCTCGTGCTTCCCAACGCTCTCGTACGGTAGCGCGCTCCCACTGGACCTCTGGCTCTCTTTTGGATCTCTTCTCCTTCCCCCACGTCTCCAAGGCACCGTCGTCCTCTCTGATCCCTCTCTTCTTTCTCTCAGTTAGCGAAGAGGTATTTAAAGAGAGAAGAGAAGGTGGGGTTGTTTGTTGATTCGTTGGCCATCGATTGGATTGTCTGTTGCGAGGTTTTTGGATGGCTTTGATGGTGCTTGATGGACGGGGAGAGGGATTTAGGGTTTATTGACCTCGATATTGGTGCTCTTTATGGTTGTATATTGTGGGGGTGTGTGTGTTTTGGAGGGGAGGGTGGTTAGAGTGGGGCGGTGATGGCGATGCGGTCCGTGGGAGCGAGAGCCAGGGGCGGAGGAGCTGCTTGCTGTGATCTGGAGTAGGGACTAGGGTTGGTGGTATTGGATGGTTTGATACCATTCGTGGTGGTGAAGGCGGATATTGGGGTAATCTGCGAGGAAAGTTAGAATATTAAATTTCTTTTTTCTGTTTTTCTATAAACCTCGAATTGGAGATATAAAAAATTGTGGGATAAGGGAGAAAAGGATTTTTTTTTTTCCTATAGTTTTTTCCCCCTCTTCTTTCAATCTCTGTGGTTGTTCGTGAGTTTGATGGGGAATAAGATTGGTAGAAGGAGGCAGGTGGTGGATGAGAAGTACACGAGGCCGCAGGGCCTGTACCAGCACAGGGACATCGATCACAAGAAGCTAAGGAAGCTCATTCTTGACTCCAAGCTGGCGCCTTGCTACCCTGGGAACGAGGAATGCGGCCTGGATCTCGAGGAGTGTCCCATCTGCTTTCTGGTCTGAATCCTTTCTGTCCCTTTTTTTGTGTGTGTGTGTGTCACTTACGTTCAACAATTTTAGGTCCGCAAGCTTCATCAACTTAGGAGTGGATTGGATTCCTTTTTTTGCTCTTAATATTCTTTTTGATGTATAATTGCACTTGTGATATTGTAATAATTTGTTCTTTTGTCTTTTTAATGTTTATAGTATTATCCGAGTCTTAATCGGTCGAGATGTTGCGTGAAAGGCATATGTACAGGTACTGTCCACATGGCAATCTAACTTCGATGTGGAAGAACTACTTTTCTTTTTGGAATTGTTTCATCGTATTTAATTTCTCACCTTGAACTGGTTGCTTTTGCAGAATGTTTTCTTCAGATGAAACCACCTCATTCTACTCGACCTACACAGTATCCTTCATCTCTTGTTCTGATTTCTGAGCGTGTTAGTTTAGATACTCAAAAAGGATTATCTCTTAACTAGTAAGATGTCCCTTCTGTAAAACTCCAAACTATGCTGTGGAATATCGTGGCATGAAGACAAAGGAGGAAAAGGGCATGGAACAAGTTGTAAGTTTTGCGCAATTATTCACCTGTCCTCATTCTTGGTATCCATGAATGTGGTGTTGCTGGGACTGAGACTGGACTTAAACATTTGGATTTCTGTTTTTGTGCAGGAAGAACAGAGGGTAATAGAAGCGCAAATAAGGATGCGGCAGCAAGAACTGCAGGATGAAGCAGAAAGAATGAAGAAGAGGCAGGATGTAAGTATGCCAAGCAGAAGAATGACTTCAGCAGAAGTTGAACATCGGGATATGTGTAGCACCTCACTTTCAGGTCTTCATTGCATTATGCACGTGGCTTGACCTATCCATTATATTTTCTGCTTTTGTTTAGCGTCTCATAGATGTAGATAATTGATTTGCATCAATTACTCTACAGTTCCATCCTTTACATGCACGGCACTAGGTAATGAGTCTGTTACATCTCAAGCCTCATGCTCTGCACCAGCAAGCACCAGGCCTTCACACTCAAGGCAGAATCGGTATGATATGATGCAATTTCATTATCGTTTTGAATTTTCTATAATTTATTGTGTTGTTTGGTTGACTGTTTAGTACAAATTGTCATTTAATCGACATATGGTAGAACTATTGTCATCTTCTTGAAAAGGTATGGAACCATCACAGTATAACAATGATGATTCTGCTAATCTCACATTTCACATATCTGGCATATATGTTTTGGTCCCAGAAAATTACTTCTTCTAAACGACCACCCAGTGTTGATTTTGCTATTGTGAACTGAAACAATTTATTTGTCCTGTCATTCAAAATTTCTCTATATTTGCTGCTCTAAAGATGAAGGCTTCCATATATCAAACCTTGTCTCCTTGCCTTGTAGTCTAGATGTTGACTCTTTCCATGTGTAGATGTCTTGAACGATTCCTCCCCAGTTTGTGGGCTTAAAATGGTGTAATCAATAAGGTTTGTGTCCTTTACAAACTAGTCCTCTCAGACTATTGAAGGCCCACCTTTCACCCAAATTTCCCCTTTCAAGTATCTGATCTGATTCATGGAAGCTGATCCGCTGAGGTGGCCGCCCCCACCCCCCCAAAAAAAGAAAAAAAGAAATTCATATTTTAATTCATTAAACAAATGTCACAACGTCATATTGATGGTTGGTTGCAAAAAATGTTTCTATGAGAACAAAGATACATATTACAAGAAAAATAAAAAAAACAACAACATGGGTAACTTTACTTCAAAATGAAGTGGCCACCTTGGACTCGGAATGACATCGAACTGGATGTTCTACCAATTCTGTCCATTAATGTTCACTGATTTCGAGGGGGAAAAATCAATGCATATTTGCCACCAAATTGCAATATGAAAATTTGTGCCATAACAAGCCTTCTTGTTACTAATGTATTTTGCACCATGCTCACTTTGGTGGTAGCAAGATTAGCTTTATTAGGTCAGGAGACCTGGCAAAGCACAATGATCAAACCTTCTTAAGCAAGCTACTTATGATTCACTAGAAGAAAGTCGTAACCATTTTTTTATTTTTAAAACTTTCATTCTTTTATTACAGCCTAACTTGGTCTGGTTCTTAAAATTAGCGAGTAAGAATCTAGAGATTAGGCCTCCTAAGTTTCCTTATGGAATCTCTTGAAAGTGGGGTTGCCCTTCCCACCTTGAACCCCATGGTTTAATTATTCCTCAGCCTTAGATATGAATTAAATCAAATCGCAATGAGCCTAAAAAACAAGAGAGCTAGTGTAATTGCCAAAGTGAACTATCAAGCAAAAGTTAGCTCTATTATCCCTAATTATTAGTCCTAGCATCACAATCAATGTCGGCTGTATCAACCTGTGGCGACTGTACCATATCATACCGGTAAGGTATTGGTAAGGTATTGACGTTTGTTCCATATATGAGTTGAACCAGCCCGAACCGAGTGGGACCAACTGGGGTGCGCACCATACCATAAATCTTAGTTTCTGGCAGCATTGTTATAAAAAGTGAGAAAAAGGGGGTCGAGAGCTATCTTGATATAAAGTGCATACTGCACTGCACCATTTGTACAGTACGGAATTAGTAATGTACCAGTATGGTACCCAGTACCGAGATTGTGGATCTTGATCAAAATCTTCTGTTTCCATGCTATACTCTTGTCCCATCTTACTCTTCAATGTATCAGTATCCTCCAATTTTTTAGATGTACATACTCGACAACCCACAATGCCCAAGTTCACCCTATGCAACTGCACCCCAAAATTCTGGTTATGCCCATAAACAAGCTAAGCAATCGAATCCCTTTTTTATCTTCCATTTCTGTTACTTTGTCTCAAGAAATTATTTTGCACACTTGGCAGTGCAGGTGGATTAGCAAGCAACTATAGCCAAAAATATACCTGCCCCACTAGAATGTGGTCTATATCCACTGGCTAATTTTTTTGTTGAATCTTTGAAGAATTGAATCATGTCATGCACATTGAGTTACACTAACATGTGTTTCAAACAGTTGGTGACTAACAAATTGATCATGCAACCCAACAATTCTTCCCGCAGGTGAAGTCCATTGCTGTCCATTGTGGCTCTGTTGAGATCAGCTATAAGTCTTGCTATTGACAAAATACCAAATTATCCAAGCAGTATAAGTATCTTTTAGGACAATCAATCCTTTTGTGGATATCTCAATTCTTGTTTGAGTTCTTTCTTACTCTTCTTTTTTTTAAAAAAAAAAATAAAATTTCAAAATAAATGTCTGTGCTATTTTTCATTGCTGTAGTTTGAGATTTTTTTAAAAAATTTTTAAATGCTCCCTACATCTCAGAAATCTTTTTATAGTTGTGTTTTAGAAACTGTTAACTTATGTTCCCAACCACTCTAAAATTCCTTTCTGTTGTGAAGCACTGTATGTTGGTCCCCTCTTCAATCTCTATTTTGGTGTCTGTTGTGCTGCAATATCCATCATCCCCTTGTCTACTACCATGCTTCCAGTTCGACTAGCGATTACTTTCTGTGCTCCAGTTTTATTATAAACTAGGGCTGGAACTGGGAACTTTAAACATCTAAAACAGATGCATGCAGAAGTTTGTCATTCCCCTATTTTAAATAAACTTCTTGTTGCATTAATCTCTCACAGGCTTGTGAACTGATGTAAGGTGGGTGTTGTATTGGAGCAAAACCTCTTTGATGACGTTACTCTCTCTTTTTACCTCCATGGTTGCTAAGCCATTTACCCTTACGTGTCATTCTGACCAGGTCTTAAATTTGTCATCATAATCCAATTAGGTCTGCATATAAAATAAAATGTACAGTATTCTTTCATGTACACATGATTGTCTATTAAGAGAATGGTAATGTCTTGTCCGTTATAACTGAATATATATTTTTTACATGAATGTTATGGGTTGATCATACTAGATTACAGTGGAGTTAAGCCACTTAATTAAGTACAAGACAGTTCATATCAATGTTTCTTGTGCCTACAACTTTGAAGTAGGCAGAACACTGACAGCTTACTCATTGATGGTAATAGTTGTTTGATAAGTTACAAGTCATGATCTGATATGATCCAAGACTATGTCAGCCACCATCAGTTTGTTCTGGGCTGATGATGATGATGACGATGAAACAACCTAGGAACATACCAAGAAAGGAATTGGTTCATATCATTGTTTCTTACAGCTACAACTTTGAGTTAGGAAGAACAGAGACAGCTTATTCATTGATGGTAACAGTTGTTTGATAAATTACAAGTCATGGTCTGATTTAATCCAAGACTACATCAGCCGCTGTCAGTTTGTTCTGGGCTGATCATACTAGATTTCAGTGGAGTTAAGCCACTTAATTAATTGCAAGATAGTTCATATCGGTGTTTCTTACAGCTACAACTTTGAGGTAGGCAGAACACTGACAGCTTACTCGTTGATGGTAACTGCAGTTTGATAAATTACCAATCATGATCTGATATGGTCCAAGACAGCTGTCAGTTTGTTCTGGGCTGATGATGATGATGATGAAACAACCTAGGAACATAACAAGAAAAGACTTGGTTCGTATCATTGTATCTTACAGCTATGGCTTTGAGGTAAGCAGAACACCGATAGCTTACTGATCGATGGTATTAGTTGTTTGATAAATTACAAGTCATGATCTGATATGATCGAAGACTATATTAGCCGTTGTCAGTTTGTTCTGGGCTGATGGTGATGATGATGAAACAACCTAGGAACATCCCAAGAAAGGACTTGGTTCACAAACTACCACTTTGAAGTAGGCAGAACAATGACAGCTTACTCATTGATGGTAATTGATTGTAATAGTTGTATGATAAATCACAAGTCATGATCTGATATAATCCAAGACTGCATTAGCAGTTGTCAGTTTGTTGCTGGATAATGTTTCAAGTTATTGAGGTTTTCTATAAATCCTGATACAAACACAATGACCTTTAGGCACTTCAGAAAATTTGTATGCATAGTTATGTGAAACTTGTTTTCCATTTTTTGGCTTTCCCTGAGAAACTTTCTTGAGAATCTGAATTTTCCTTCTTGAAAGAATCTGTTTCCCCTATATATGGCAGGACAGAATTCGTTGTAACTGCATTGGGAACATAAGATCAATCTTAAGATCCTATGAGTAACTGGTATGACAATAGAGGGACGTGATATATAATATTAACATAATGCAACAGCACATTGTCATGGTAATTTTATGCAAATGTTAAAATATGGTTTTGTTGCATTGCGTGGGTGGATGACAGAATGAATGAGAAGGGGACCATTGAAGCCCTAGTTCCCATCTCACTTGCTACTTTTTTGATTCTTTTAATGGTTTATATAAAAATTAATGGTGCTTTAACTTGCATGTATCCTCTAGAATGCTTTGCTCTTTTGGGTTTCCCACATCACAATTTTTATTCAATCTTATGTTTCCTGGTATTTTTCTGCATCCATTTTTAATTCTGGTGACCAAAGTTGTGTCTACCATGTAATTTGATATGAATCAGTGATATACTCGTTGGCTACCTAGCAAATAACTACAGCTTAAGTGTCTGTTGCCTATGGAGTTCTTGTAACGTATCTTGATCCTGTCAACTGTCTCTTACTGTTTCTGATGTGGATTAGAGTCATCATTCACTTTTTCTGTTCATTACTCTCATGGAAAAGATCTTTGTGTGCATGCCCTCGCATTCTGTGGGTTTCTGGTTATTTTCTTCTATGATGTTTGTGCACTGTCTTATACCTTAGTCAGTAGTTCTCCATCTTCAGTTGTAATGGAAAGCTATCAATGTGGTCGGATAGTTCTTTAACTTCTGGTGGCTGCACACTTGTTATCATGTAGCCTAATGACTTTAGGTATGTTCTGATCTCATAGCCTTATGTTAATTTAGGGAACTTCAAAAAAATGCAGGGACGGCAATTTTGACCTGGATCTTGAGGAGATTATGGTTATGGAAGCAATTTGGCTTTCTATTCAGGTGATGCTATAAAACATTTTTTTTTATTTTTTCAAGGAACTTTGAGCTATATGATAGTATCATAATACAGGAATAATATTTTCTGAACCAATGAAGAATTCTTGAATTATTTTCAAAATTTTAATTGGTGGGACCTTTTTCCCCTGTGATGCCAAAAAAATTTAACTGTTCAATAGTTCATGATCTGATAATTTTGTGACCTATGTGTGAAGTAGTTATGTATCAGGTGCTGAATCTGCTGATAATGTTACATGGTGGTAATGTTGCTGTTGTTCGCTATTGCTTTTCCAGTCGTTCGTCCATAAACAGTTTTGCTGTGTTGGTGATGTTACATCTTTTGATGTTTATTTTTCTTTCTTAACTCCTTTTGCATTCTTTCCAAAACTTTTGCCGGAATTTTAAATCTTTGTTCTAGCTGAATCTTTCTTCGGTGCCTAAATTGTCACTGAGGAGAGCGCCTTTATCATTTTTTTGTTGCAAATTATCGCTTTTATTCTATGAATCATTTTTTTGTCGCAAAGCATCTCTTTTATTCTATGAATAATTCTTTTGCAAAGTACCTCGTTTATTTTATGATGCATTAGTGGTTATGTGGGGATAAATCATGATTACTATGAACACTGTGTTAAAGTGGGTGGAAATAAATGGGAAATGATATTTCACTTTTCTTGATGCATTGGTA
The DNA here is from genome assembly GCF_000442705.2 of Elaeis guineensis. Classification (NCBI taxonomy): domain Eukaryota; kingdom Viridiplantae; phylum Streptophyta; class Magnoliopsida; order Arecales; family Arecaceae; genus Elaeis; species Elaeis guineensis. Next base: position 98,690,490 of record NC_025999.2, on the reverse strand, counting down.
ACTAATTTTGACAATTTTCGACTTTTAGTTATTTACCAGTGCCTTGATATGATTCATGTTAATTGACTGAGAAGGCTTGGCAAGCTGTAAATGCAAGCATGATTTTATATAGAAAGTCTTCTTTGGCATCCAAGTATCCAATAAAATCAATTATGAACTGGAGGTGCATCATGCTTGTAAAATTATTTAAATATTATAAGCAGCTCTATTTATTTTCCGAATCAATGCATCATATCAATATTTCACTCATGATTCCCGTGTCAATATACATCTTTTTAACCTTTGAAAAAGCCAGGTTGCATTGTCAAATTTCTGTTATTATTCATAAATTGACAGATGATATGAGAAAAAGTATTAATAAAACCTACTACAATTTTTCCATGTAACTTGTGTGGATGGTAATTTATATGAATTCATTGCTTGTCATTTCTTTGTTAACCACTATCAAACTTTTCATTTTTAGATGGTAATCATATTTTGTGGGAGGAATTCTTGGTAGTGCAATGCTATCTTCCTATCATTTCTTCTAATTGTAATGTTCTGTTTACACCCCTTATGAGTGCTTTTACTCTAGAAATGATCTGAAGGATTGTTTCGACTCTCAACTACAAGTTGCAAACTGAAATGGATGTCAGATCTGAATTTTTTCTTTAAATCTGAAAATAATTTAAGATTTGATGCAGGGAAACCTGTGCGGGATCATGACTATGATCTAGGGTCATCAATCTGCAAGCCACAACTGATAGAAAATACACCCCAAAAAGGAAAAGAAGGGAGGGATCGGGAAGAAGGGAACCAGAATTTTGAATACTTTAAATGTTGGGGATGGCCTCTTGCCTACGTCCATGGGCTATAATAACCTAATCCATAATAAAGCTGGGCTTCATCTGAACAGGAGTTTTAAGTTGCCAATTTTATGAGTAGAGAAGTAAACAGAAAATGATAAACATCCTAATCTCTTTTTAGCACTTTCAAGCCATCATAAGTTTTTCAAAACAAGCTTGTTTGATGCATCTAAGACATCTAAAAATTGTTTCTTATCAATGCCCCCCTAATTGACATATCTTGCTTAGCTAAATCTTATCTTAAGCTACCAATTCAACATATCATCACTTCTAGGTAGTCTCATGATTGGTTGTGCACATATGAGAACATTTGATCATGTTCCTGTTGGTGTGGTTATAATTAAGCATTTCGTTTCTATTGAGATGCATATCCATCCAAACATATACTTTTTCGCTCTAATTTATGTATTTAAGATTTGAGGTAGTGCTTTAAGCTAGTTAGTCGTGTACACTGTTTCAAGGCTTGACAAGTACCTGTTTGTGACCAAGAAGAGAGTATGTGAATTGTGAATCAGTAAGGTGCCTGAGATTTTCTCTAGTTTCCAGAGTCTTGAGGTATTTGGCTTGCAGTGTTGGTTGGATGGTTCCAATTCACTTTTATGATGGTCAGGAAACCAGACATATGGAGTGATGATGGATCTTGAAAGGGTGCTATGGAAATGATTACAGTGTAACGTTTGATGCCGAGCTCTGTTTCCTAATCCAGTGATATCTTATTTTCATAATTTGATAATCCCTCTTATGTTACACACTTCTTGAAAGAACCCATTTTGAGAGTGTCTCTTCAAATCTCCTCCCTTTGAGCGGGGAAAGAAGCCAAAATCCAATAAGTTATTGTTGTCTGAGAACTATGAAATGTAAGGATGGCCTTCGAATTTCTAAGATCTGTCTGCCAAGGGTTGATAACTGAGTTCCATAGTCATCTTTAGGCAACCGGTGGTTGTTACCTCCCTGCTAAGTGTTGATAGGCATTATATTAAGTCAGTGGGGATGCCTGCTTCAGCTATGACTAGGCTAAACTTATCATATTAAACTTACTAAGTTTCCTAGCACTACTCAAAATGGTGTCTTCACTGACAGAAGTGCCCGGCACTATGCTACCACTAGTTTCAAGTAATGTTTTACAATGTAGTCTAACTGTAACGGACAAACTTTGAAACAATCACTGTATGTTCAGATGGACTGTTTCAGCTGATAATAGATAGAAAGGTTTGAATTTACTTCAAATTTTCATCCTTCTAATGCGTATAGGAATTACTTCAAAATTTTCATCCTTCTTAATGGCGGTATCAGGTTTTCAGTCTCTTTCACATCAGCACAGTAATTTTTTCCATGTCGCAGTTTGCCCGCTTATTTTATTTCACAAACCATTCACTTTAAGCTAGATCATCTTGATGACGCTGCACAGCATGGGTCAAATTAGGTGTTCACACTTAGCCTCATGGAAATCTCAGGCAGAGGTTAACGAGTCTGGTTGGTTTCTACGTTCTGTTCATCTGGAACATCCCGGGAATTGCCTCCATGGTAAAGCATGTCATAACATGACAGTACTTTTTGTTTCAAATGCAGCCAAGCCTTTTTTTTTTTCAAAAAAAAGCTGTCATAGTTAGGAAAATTGTGCTCTGGTATCTGTCTTATTAATATTTATTTTTGAATAGGAGCAAGGAAGCCCGGGAAATCCACCTTGTGGTGGCGATGTTTTGCCTGAACCATCCTTCTCAGACAACTCCGTCGCTGTAGCTCCAGTAGAAGCATCTCCTGGTGGGCTGGCCTGTGCGGTGGCAGCCCTGGCCGAGCGTCAGCACATAAATGGAGACTCTGCTGCTGGCATGGCTGGCAGCGACGCTTCGTCTTTCGACATGCTTCGGCAGCCAAGCAGCTTGCCTGTTGGCATGGCGACTGCAGCGGAAAATGATCCTCCGGGGTCCTGGAACGAGGTATTACCAGACAGTGGGAGGGGAGTAACAAGGGAGGAGGGTGAGTGTTCGACCGATCATTGGTCAGAGGTCACAGAGGGGGGGACCAACTATGCCGGCTCTGATGTCAGGGTACATGCAAGGTCTGCTGCCGTATCCCTCCCGGAAGCTGGTAGCATGGCTGTGAGCCACCTCCTTCCAGAGAGCTTTGAAGAGCAAATGATGTTGGCCATGGCTGTTTCTCTTGCGGACGCTGGAGCGAGGACGAATGCCCAAGGGCTGACCTGGCTGTAATGATCGATGGCTTGGTTGTAAGAGTCTGCATCTATTTGTTTCCTTTGCTTCTTTCCTCTCTCCCCCCTCTTTCATCTATAGTTGTTGCTTCTACAGATTTTTTTTTTTTTGGGTTGGTTGGTTTCTTTTTTACATATATGTGAAAAGGGAAAGGAAAAAAAAAAAAAAGAAAAAGAAGGAGAAGAAAGAAAGAAAGAAAATATGGTAGTGACATTTGTGGATGATGGGTAAGAAGGCAGGTACAGTTGAAAGGATAACAGAATGTGCAATAATTTGATCTCTTCTTCTTTGAACTTGATGGGTTATTTATTTATTTATTTATGCGTGGGAAGTGTTCAGATTTTGGCCGCAATGTTGTATCAGTCTGGGACATCGTAGGACCCGTTTGCCTAATCGACTAGCATTATCCTAGCGTGGCTATGGTATCACAAGTCCTCCTGAACCGCTTCAACTGCTGCACATGGTATGACTTAAACCATAAATGGTTCGGCAAAAACAGACGTTGTTTTTGGTCATTGGCCATTTGTTGTCTGGTTACGAGAAACTGACATCTTACGTGACCCGCACGGCGTTGATCAGAGTGCTTATGGGATGGGTCAGGCCGGGCTCGAGCCAGGTTCCGCTTCAAAGATGATCCAAGTCAGCTTAATTTTTGTCTTTTTCTGTCGTCAAAAGGATCGGTTATTCTCATATATTAAAATCGTTAAAAAATGTGGAGTGCGAATGAATAGTTTCTACATCCTCGTGCACCAGCAAGCATGGTAAAAACAAAAGAAAAAAAAAAAAATCTTGAATTATTGAAAAATTTCTCATATGTTCTTGATTGTTTTCTTTGGTCAACTGATTTTTGGTTTGACCGAGTAACAAGCTTAGAAAATTAAAAAAAAAAATTTAAGCACTCACAAATTATATAGAGATTTTATGATTTATGCAAGAGTTATTAATGACCGATTCAAGGATTTTTTTATGGATTATAAATTAATCACGATATGTGTCATTACTAGCTTTGTTTTTTATAGTGTTCATTGTTCTAGATTCTGCTGGGTTTGTTTGAACATGGTAACTCAATTCTTCATTTTCCCCTCTTATTTCAGGCATCAGGAATTCTTGTTAAAAAATTTGAGTTACCCTTACCTCCAGCCCAACTGTTTCTAAATCCAAATTCCTGACGCGAGGACCAATTGATCAAACGCTATTAAATGAGATCAGATTTCACATTTATACTGCACGGATGAGAGGAGAGATTGTAGGCCTTCAGTCATGATGGAAGACTTTGTGTGGTTGTATTTTCGGCTTTGGTTTTTTTGGGTTCGGATTTGATGCAACACGTTTGTTTCAAGTCGTTTTTTTTTTCCTTCCTTGGTAAAAAGGGTCTCGCCTTTGACTCTATTTGCTAGTAATTCTCCATGATGCCCTTTAATAGTTCATGTTCTACAAATGTACTGAAAGAAGAGTCTTATAAATGAATTTTCAAGCATTAAGTTGAATTTGCAGCTGTAACCATGTTATAAAGGAGCATGATCTGGAGCAGAAATTAAAGATGCATTTGATTTGCAACTGAAATTGGAATGAGAATAGATTAGAATGAGAATAATCATATTTCTTTAAGCATTTAGTTTGTGACTAAAATTGAAGTTAGAATAAACTTTGAATACTTAAGGAGAGTCAAAATTATAAAGGATTGGACATTCGCATTCTTCTTTAGAATCAGAATGGAAATAAAACTCACTCCAATCAAATAGTTGAAATACCAACCAAATAGTTGGAATAAGAGCCGCTCATTCTTATTCCTATTCTAGAACCCAACTCCATTCAACCAAACATTCCTTAAGAAGAAAAAAATTCACCATTGAAGAGCTTCCCAAAAACTCCATCAAGCAAAAATGTATGCTTGAAAATGTTGTTGGCCCTTGATTCTCCAATATTCAAAAGCTCTCCACCTCTCGTCCATCTCTTAAATGCGAAAATACAAACAGCAACATGCCGATAGTCTCAATTTACCCTGGAAACATCCAAGGCACTAAACATGCATAAATTAAGGGCTCATCCTCAGTAGGCACCGTAAGATCAAGACCACAGTTGTATATGATTTTGCCCTCATCCTCCGTAGGCAGCATGAGAGCAGACGGCAGTTGGATATGAATTTGGCAGACAACTTCCAGTTTATTAACCAACCATGATGAATGCAAAGTTTGATGCTTCCAACATGGCTATCTGGACCAAGTCCACATCATGCAGTCCTGTTTCTGAAAATGATAACATATGGCCCTTAATGAAGAATCTGGCTGCCGTAGTCCTGGTTAAACTTTTCATAGCGGTGGGCATGGAGATGGGCTGACGGCCTTGTGTTTTTCAGAGCCACTTGAATATCTTGGACCGTGACTGGACCAACTGGAGGCAACTCTGCAAGTAATAAACAGGTTAGTGACATTCAGCAAGTATAAATTGGTACAAACATTCATCAAAAACAGACGCAGAAGGTTTAAAAAAAAAAGAAGGCTTGCACCATTTATCTATATCACTTGCATGTATTCAGCGTAGCACCATGTGTATTAAAAAGACAATCTTTATGTTGATCCCGGATATTGGAGAAGATCAAACACTTCTTCCAAGCACTTGTCAGTGACTCAGAGTTATGAAGTAAAATCCCTGTAGCAAGAAGTTGCCTGATGGATCATCCCATGATTCTCCATTGACAAAAGCCAAAACCCTTCATCAGAAACGCCTTGATCAGGGATCTTGGTTTGGCCAAATTGGATACAAGACAATATGCAGGGAGATCAAAGTCTTCCCTCAAGGATTCACTACAGAGAATAATTAGGGATTAACGCTGAGAGTTACTAATCTTGGAGATGCTCTATTGAGCGATTGCAGAAGGTGAGGTGCAAAAACTTCAAAAATCTGTTCTGGAAAAACAAAATATACAAATTCTAAAGCTACAATCAGTCCCAATTAATATGCTTATTCAACTTCAGTGAATTTTAACTTTTAACGCCACCAGTGCTGGTCCCAAGCAAGGATGGAAAATGTGGTTGGTTGGTCTTAGATTGACAGCCAGTGATTATACTCTGTCAAATTATGAAATGGATCCAAATTCAACTTGGAGAATTAGAATACGTAAAGCCAACATAATAATTTGGACAAGGCTTGATGGTTTTCGGGGGCCATAAAATAGAATCATGAAGAAGAATACTCACCATCTTCATCGACTGGTTCCTGTTTGTCCTCCAAAAGTACCATCAACCTCCTTAATGGCTGCATGGCTGCCTCCTTGCATACTAATCGGATGTCTGAACCTGAGTAGCCTTCTGTCTTTTCTACAAGAAAATCATATGGAATCTGTGCTTCCCCAGGAGCCGATGGCAAGAGATCCTCAAACATTGCATGCCTTGCTTCCGGTTCTGGAAGAGGGACAAGGATCTGATGGAAAATGATAATGGAAAACAACTGAGTGCGAAAAGCGAAGGGAAGAAAAAGAGCAAGCTCTTTCAAACAACACTACCACATGGTTTCAAAGTCTCCAACGTGATCAAATGTATCAGTGAACTAAAGCAGTTGCCATATAACATTATGGCCAGCAGACCAAATTGATCAGTAAACAACCCAGGATTATTATTCATCTAACATTTCTTAGAGCAAACAGATTTTGTTAAAAGGAAATTCTAGAATTGCTTAGAAGATAACCCTACAACTACTCCATGTATCAGATAAAAGAATGGCATATCTAAGCTTCTAATGGCACCGAAGAATGTAGAAAGATAATTTTGGACCTGAAACGAAATTAAGGGCAAACTATTTTTCTTTCCACTTTATATTCCTTTTCCTTCATTTTGAAATTAACCTTCAAAAATGATTTTTTTTTTTTAAAAAAAAAGACCTCAGTTTTATGCCTGAAAATGATGAAAACAATGTCAGGCCGCACACTAAAGGTAAGTAACCTAAAGCAGTATTTCGGGAAAAAAATAATGCCTATATGGCTATTTGTCTATGATCATATAGATAATTCATGTTAAGGATACTCGCTTTTCAAGACGCCGGAGCATAGCTGCATCCAATTCCCAAGGTAGATTAGTTGCAGCTAAGACGAACACAAGTTCATTTGTCTTTGTCAAACCATCCATCTGCATTAAAAATCCAAACAACCAATTGTTATTGAAGTTATGTACTATCCTCATCATAAATTTGGTGCACGCTAATGTCAAACTACAATTGACAATTATTACTTTACCTATACACAGCAAAAAAAACAATATTCAAGCGAAAAGAGAAAAGCATGTGTTCCATCATCCTTATAGTTGCATCAAACGACTAACTCAGAATAGGTCTTTCTTTCCTCAGAAAATTTGGTTGGTTCTGAGTCATCTGATGGTTTCAAATAATATGAATCAAACAGCTCTAAAGGCCCCATGGCATTTCTGGCTGAATACATGATAAAAATCTTTCAAGGATCAAATGTAACATCTCTTAACCGTTTCTGAAAGATATGTAAAACAAGCCTTTTACACTTTAATATAAACTCCAAAAGCATGCATGCATATCAAAATACATACACACTGTGCTGCTAAACCTACCTTTTGGAGCTCAAGGAATACAACCACATATATAAGCCTGTGAGACAAACAGTCATGCTGAAAGACTTCTAAAGGTTTTTTGAATATGATAGGAACCAAAAACTAAAGTACCGGTACCAGCATCCATACTGGTAGCTCACTGCCATGGTCTGATATGGTAAGGTACTGTACCAACACATGATACACTTCTTAGTGCCAGTTCAGCAATAATAAGGGTACAGAACAAGCATCGATACAGTATCAATACAGGGCATGTTCTGGTATCTATATCTTGCCCGCATGGCCAGTATGGACAATGTGCAAGAACACCTGGATCCTTGCTGGGATGTTTGTTCATTGTCCCGTCTTTACAAAATTGTTGTTCTTAAAACTAATTGATGGTTAAATTGACTTGAAAAAAGCTTTCCTTTCACCAACAACTTTATTGGAGCTATTTTTCTTTGTCCACATAAATGGAATATTTTTTCTTTTCCTGAAACCTGAGATAACACAAAATGAGATTACCTGTATAAGGAGCTCGGTCTTCAAACGTCGACTAGCTTCATGCTCACTTCGTGCTTCACCACGTTGACTAATGATTGCATCAATCTCATCAAGAAAAATAGTAGATGGTGCATGGTGCCTGGCAAGCTCAAATAAAACTTTGACTAGCTTCTCTGAATCACCTGCAAACTCACAAAAATTTAAAGATTGATATAAACCCATTTTTCAATGATAGATCAGATAAACCAATAGAAAAGATATTACAAAGAAATGCACTTAAAATTATTACTTGCATCATCTTCTTAGGATTAGTTGTGTTGTTTAAATAAGGGTAAGTGATAGTCTTGCAGGAACCTATCGACCAACAGAATTTTCTTTCCCCATATATACAATCACAAAGAATTCTATAGGAAACAGAGAATTCTATTGTGTTCTTTATACAACTCTGCTGCTTCCTTTATAGTTAAATATCAAAGGCAAACTTTGTAAGTCAGACATAAGATCCTGGTGTACAATGAAACCACCAAGCTCTGACAACTCCAAAACGAGACGAACGAACCGACCAATAATGCACCTTTCATTGATCAAACTACTACTACTTCTTCCTTTTGTTTTTGAGTTCTAGATGATACATTAAGATGAAGGAAAATATATGCAAATTCATCAGGGAATATAGTTGTTATTCCCTGCCAACTGAAAAATTTGTTGATATGGAAAAGGAAATTCAGGACAGAGGATAAGGACTACCAGAATTAACAAACAGTGAAATACAACAAGAATTAGAACATATAAACTAGAAAAGCCACTCAGGCAGCTTTAGAATTTTGACAGAAAATATCATCAAGTTTCGGCATTATGTAAACAATCTACAAAAATAACAAATTTCAGTCACTATCTATTATGGAACACATACAATGATCCTATCAATCAAATTTTACCTTTTGTTGTCACAGCCATCTTTATGAGTTGGAAACTAAAATAATGATGATAAACAAGCATATCACAGGAGTGAGAGCTGGAAGACTGATGTTATCACAAAAATTGGAAGTAAATGAATGTCTATTCCACTATCACATACCACGCCATTTGCTGACAATTGATGATGCTGAAATATTGAAAAATGTAGTCTTGCATTCAGTAGCCACAGCTTTTGCAAGCATTGTCTGGCATACAGAAGTTAAGACTCAGGTAAGAAGCACATTTAACTCGTCAAAATGCAGCACAAATGTATGTGTATATATCTTACCATTGCTAGGATTTTCAAACAGTGGTAAAACGAAGCTACTTTTTGGAACACAATGTTACCTGGACACATTACACAAGCTCTAAATTTTGACATAAGAACCTCCAAATAACGAGAAACATTGCCACATTTTTACCTTATGGGTCTTTCTATAAATTGGTACAGACATGCTTATCACTAATAATCAATTGGACCTATTCCACAATAACTTAATACAAGCTGCTAATTCCTTTAATCAATATAACCTTATTCAACACCTTCTCTAAACATGAGCCAAAAAAATGTAGGATAGGGGTGTCATCACATTTTGGATAATTGAAATTTTAGATTTTTTTTTTTTTTTGAGTCCAAATGTCTAAACCAACTACAAAGTTAAAATTAGAACTCCTGCGTGTATTAATAATATAGGTTCTCTAATATAATGTCACTAAGAGGATTGACATTTTAATTTTTTAAGCCTGTTTTTCTTAGCCTTGATTTATAAACATTTGGTCAAGATCAATCTATTTGTCAACTGGTCAACTTGGTCTAGTACTCTCTAGTCTAGTCCAGAAATGAAGTATTTTAAACAGGGAATAATAGGGATGAAACAACATGAAACATGTTTAAGCACCCCATGTCACACATGTAACTAAAAATTGAAACCACTCTAGTTGAGACAATTCACTCAGGAATGAATTTCAAAATACATGCATCCATAACTCCTAAAATGCAATGGCTTTTTGAGCAAAAGCACTTATCTGGTATCTACTGATAAGATGGATCCCTGTCTTAAGATTTGCTGCCCAACAGCCTCTCTATATGAAAAGCAAATTTGGTAGCTATCAAACCGAGCCATTTTAATTGAATTTCTGATTAGACATCATCCGTGAAGGTCTGAGACCACTTTTTCCAAGTTAATGCTACATCCACTAGATTGCAAACATACCCTTCAAGATGCCCATCACTTATTAAATCTTTTACCATAGATGTCTTCCCTGCACCTTACCTTGCTCTACATACAACAATGTCCACCCAGAATAACTCCTTAATTGCCTCTCCTCAAACAAGACAGTCTGTGAAATGCAGTCTTAACATCATACAGATAACTATATAGATATGTAATGTAGGCAAATAGTAACAAAATGTGACCAAATTCAACCACGATAACATGATCCAAATATTTGATAATGCATAGGGTAGCTCTTTTGTAATGAAGAACTGAGTACTTGCAAGCTATCACATGCATATCAAATGTGACATCCAAAGGAGAGGTTCTGGTACAACAGAAAAATTAAAGGTAAAAGTTTGACCTAGTATTGGTATGCATAATCATACTCGGTTATGCATTATAATATAGATTAGGCTTTGTACCAAGGCCAAGGTGGTTTTATGAGACTACCTCGAGCACGCAACATCTACAAGAGATAACTACCAAGGTACCATGATCAGGGCTACAAAAATAACTTAGTCCAAAAATTGTTGTTAAGATGTGCACATTTGAAGCAAATAAGTTTACATTAAATTGACAGATAGTATCACTTTATTTGCATAGCGAATAGCAAGTGAGCAGTACAAAACTGGGGAAAAAAATAATTGAAAAAAGGGTAAAAAATGAAGTCTAAGTACTTATGTAGTTATGTTTTAAAGCACATCAGCGGAAAATAAGAAAAAAATGATTCCCATTAAAGTTATTGCAATGTACAACCTTCCCTGTTCCCGGGGGACCAAATAGCAAGATGCCTTTCCATGGGGAAAGAAGCCCGGTGAAGTACCTGGAAATACATGTTCAATGAAAATTAATATCAGTTCTCATGCAAATTTTAGTTGAAAGTTATAAATCTAATCTAAATGCATTCATTGCAAGGAAAGGATATAGAGCAAATCATTTAGTAATTCAGCATTCTAACCTGAAATTTTGATTGATTGAAATTACAAGTAGCAATATCTAACCCGATCAGGGAGAGAAACAACATGAGAATATGTGAAGATTCAAAAGAGAGTCCTAGTGCTCAAGGCTCCTACCATTGCGAGGTCTGGGGAGGGTTAGACGTATTCAGCCTTACCCCCACATGTGGAGAGGGTGTTTCCATGAGAATATGTGTACGAAGACTAAATAGGTAAATCATCACGTTCTGTAATGACAACTAGCAGCTAACATTTATGCAAACATGCAAAAAGTTTTCTAAACTGCTTAGGTTTCAAAGCTTCTACTTCTTACTTAGTGATATTGTTAAAGTTTGCTTTGATTATTTTCTCAAATGATTGGATGCATGGTTTGTTTCTTTTGCATTCTACTTGTCATATTGTTGATGCAAGATCCACATTCCTCTAGTAAACTCCTGTCTTCATAATTCGACCCTAACAGAAAGCCACCCATTCAGATTTTTATTACTAATCTATATATAGTCAACTAATGGGTGTTGATATGATATTATCCCTATAACTAAATATTATTGCCCCCACATCTTCAGTGACCATTTCAAATTGGTTCTCAGAGACACAAGCACTGAAGAATTGGAACTACTCTACTCATATATTTACATATTTCATCACTTTGGTCGCACCTAAAGCTCAAATTTCATAGTTTAAGAAATAGTTAAAGGGCATTCAGTATGTAACAAGCTAACTCCTCCTCAGCACAATTTTAAAGCTATCCTTTATATCAAGGATGAATCCTTCATACCTCCCCCATTTAGCAAATCTGTTTAATAAACATGGTTTTGAGTAATAAATAAATAAACAATACAGATATAGAATTTCAAATACCAAACCAATATTTTCTGATATGTACTGAAGATATGAAAACAAGAAAAATGATTAGTGACACAATACAACCTGTAAGCTTTGCCGGTTAATTTTACATGATGATTAAAATGAACATCCGCACAAATCAATTTAGTCAAGGTGCAGGTTATGCTCCATAGCAATTCTAAACTCTGAATTATTGTTGTAAGAAGTGTTTTGATGGTGCATGCATGATATTCAATAGACCTAAACAAATGAAGTCCAAAAACCAACATGTTAGTGCCAAAAATATATCATAAAAATTAAGACGGGGTGGAACCGAGAACCAGTTCTGCATAGCCCAAGACATACAACTTACCATAACTAATGAAAAGACAAGAACTCTACTTAAAGCACAAAGGACTAGATATAAACCTGGTACACCTGGTTAATATATTTTTGGAATGACTTAAAAGCTCGTCTAGGAAATAATAAGCCAAAAACCTAATATATAGTCGAAAGCCAGTCTAATGAATTGAAGGAGATAGTAGTTGTATATGGATTTTTGAGCATAAATTAACTATTTCATGCAATACAAAGCAAAATCAATGGATCATTATGCAATAAAACTACCAAATCAGCAAACAAGATTCAGAAGGGTAACATGAAAAGTAACATTTTCTGATAACACATTATGTAAAAACACTTATTCTCAAACATAAAACTACCAAAACACTAATTTGAGGTAGCAAAAAGGTATAAAGAAGAATTTTTGGATATCTACAGGCTAACTTCAAGAACATTTAAGTAACTTTGTGCAATCAGTACTAATCCATAAAATGAAAGGATAAACAAACCTACTTTGGGTACTTTATTGGCATGACTACTGCTTCCTTAAGAAGGCGTTTCGCATTTTCTAATCCTTTGATGCTTTCCCACTTTACATCAGGACTTCCACGGATGATGTCTCTGCAGCAGTGTGTGAGACATGATTAACTGATGAATATTTTGTTCCATATCATGTCAATGTTGACGTATGAAAATCCAGACATTTAGAAACTGAAATTTTGAAACTGCTTAGCTGCCATTATCCCTGACATAACACACTGACCTGCATAAAGTCTCTGCCAAAGTACGCATTTCTGCAGACTCAAAAGGAGGAAGTAGGGGCCTCTGACTGCAAGTGAATTGTTGGTAATTTAATAAACTTCAGAAAATAAAGCAACATTGCATGCAGTTTTGTAGCTTAAATGAATAAATAGATTGTCTATGAAATGGAAATTTTCGTGCATATGATACCTGGATATTTCAAGAATGCTTTCTCTAGAAAGGGGAAAAAAAAGTTAAAATAACAAAAAGAGCAATTTTGCTAAGAAATATAGTGGAAAGACTATTGAGAAAGCTTCTCCAAGATCTTGCTAATAATACAAACAAATAATTGAATTACAAGTCGTATGCGATTAACTGGCAAAAAAAGAGAACCAGATAATCCAAAACATTTTTTATTTTTCCTCCTCCGATATTGTCACATGTACAGCAGTTCTGCATTACAGATCTTCATTGTCTAACAGATAGATATGTCCAGAAGTCCATATTGCCATATTGTTTATCTTCTATAAAAATCCTTGACGTTAACCTCAACCGACAAGCTTCATCCCATTATATGGGATCAGCCTCAAGGATTATGGAATGATTCATCAAAGTAGAAGAACTTTTTAAGACCATGTGCCTATGTTAGTTTTGTATGAACTAGTGCCAAATTCCTAAACGACAGCACTACTAAAGCACTTTTGTATCAACTATTCAGGACAGCATAATTTTTGACAGCAAGGGCATTGTTGTTTGTGCCATCCATCATTATCAAGAACCCGTACTCATAGAATTAAAAAAAAAAAAAGGAAAGAAATTCAGGGCAAAGTATAGTTTTTTGAATCACAGAAGAAATCAATATTTCTACATCATAAAGAGAATGCTGCCAAACTAAACTGTTTATCTTTCTATACGAGAACCATCGAATAGTTGAAACTTCACAACTGGCTGAAATTTTGTGTTGAAGCAAACACCAAACCCTAATCAACATGCATCCAAAAAGATTTAGGTTGATGAAATCTTACGGCCTTTCCGAGATAACTCCCGGCCGCTCATCAATTCTTCTCTCCTGTGACTCAAAATGAGAGACCATCACACTTCCGGCCAATGTATGCATCACCGGCGGAAATAAAGCAAATCATACCTGTTGCTCGAACTGCTCGTAAACAGCCAAGTCGGCAGTGTTCTTCCTGCTCCCATTGGCATGAACCGATCCATTCCCATAACTCACATTATGATCCGATCCAGCCTCCGTCATCTCTTCCTTTGTCTCCTTCTTCCTTCCGAACTTCATGTTGTAAAACATCTTGAAATCCTTCAAGAACCAATCAAACAGCTCACATCATCAAATCTTGAAAGCTACACAACTTCCTATCGCAACCCATCTTGAAATCCCTCGAGAATCAAGAAAGCAGCAAATAATCATCAAACCAACAGAGCCACATTTTTGAGGAACCAAGCAAAGAAGAAGAACAGGCTCAGAGAGAGAGAAATCCAAAAAAGAGAAGTGCAGGAAACCAAAGGATTCGAGAACACGAGAAAAGAGGAACCGCAAATTTAAATTATGTCCACAACCCACGGAGAGGTGAAGCACCCCCGAGAAGAGAAGCGCGATGAAGATAGTGGAACCAAGAAAGAGCAACATCCACGTACGTATCTCACGAGTTAGGGAGTGCACTGGCGGAAGAGTTCACCTCAAAAGTCCAGCGAGTGGGCGCCGGATCTTCTGCCATCTCTTCTCGGTCCGTCCGTCCTCCGTCCTTCTCTGCCTCTTTGATTTCCCTGTCCCTCGCTATCCTCGTGATACGGTGATACGGCGGCCAAATGGTGATAGAAAGAAAGGGCGAGAACGAGAAATAAAGAAAAGATATTAATGTAGTGCTTTTTATTTTAATGAAAACGACAGCCAGGCAGGGGCACGTGGCGCTTATTTTTCCTCTCATGCAAAGAAATCGGCGAGACCGGAAAAAAAAAAAAAAAAAAAAGGGAAATTGGGCACGAACGGAGCGGGGTTTTTTTTTTGTGCGTGTTCTTTTCCTGCAGAATCTTGATACGGCCTTGGAGCGTGTCGACTTCTCCCCGGCCAACCCCTGAGCAGCGGCGCGCATGTTGAGCCAAATGGATGGCACGGAGATGTGTGCTGATGTTGCTTGAGATTTTTCATATATTCCGCAGCACCTGGAGGACACCAGAGCCTCACCCTGGCTGCAGCCCCATGTGTGATTTTTTTTTTTTTTTGGGTACAGAAGTTGGACACAAGAAATGGGCTGGCTGGGACAACGAATCTGTTCTATTATATATAGAAATTTAGTTGCCTAAAATTCTCCATCCATCGTAATTCCAGCAGGAACAACGAATCTAATCTATTATATGTAAAAATTTAGTTTGCGAAAAAAAATCTCCATCCGTTGTCATTCGTTGACTAGGGTTGGAAATGAAAATGGATCCAATCTGACCAGCCATATTTCTACTCTAGCCTGATCTAAATGTTTTTTTTTTTTTTTTTTAAATTTCAGATCCGGATTAGCTCTGAAAGCTTTTAGAACATACAAATCCTAGTCCAATCGGAATCCGATTAAACTAGTCCCCAAAACAAGAAAAGTATGTTCTTCTCCTCCTCCATGACGTACACTCTACTCCAACCGCCACTCCATTTCATTTCAATTAATTTTGTGGTCATAGAATTGATTTTTTTTTATGAAGGGTAAGAGACCAGTAACTCATCACCAAACTTAACAACAAAGCAAGCATAGTTAAGAAGAAATTATAAACTTTTTATTAGAAAAAACAAAAACAAGTTCCGATGCCTGGGCAACATTCTACTCGATTTGAAGTTATAAAATTTTTATTAGATGATTTTTTGTTAATGTGGTTTGAATTTTAGATATTTTTATGGGCTCGAATTATGATTCGATTCGAAAATCTCATGTTGCGATGGTCCATGCCCGAAGCCCACCACTGACCTCATTGGGGGGTGCAGGGGCAACGTCCCTTGCGGTACGGATCAGTATAAATATTGTACTTTCTGCCAATCTTGATAGTTTTGTGTGAGAGATTTGAAAAATCAAATTGCGGCTAGGGTTTGGAGAGTTCTGAGTGGTTGTATCTCTCTTTTCATCATAGTGAAATTTTTTTCTCGTGTCTTGCTCGTGAACGTAGGCTTTTCAGCCGAACCACATAAATCCTATGTCCGTTTTTCTTCTCTTCTTTATTCTGTGTGATTGTACGAATCTGTGTGTGCCTTATTATTTTACTTGCTGTAATATTTTTTTAATTATTTTTTTATATTCCCATCATATAAGAAATTTTGATTTTTTTAACCAAGGCAGCCTGTAACCTAACCTCCCAATCAACTTGCATCTACCCTGATTGCCCTGTTATGCTATCAGTCTAATGGACTGGAATAGTTTAAACTCTCTCTCTCTCTCTCTCTATATATATATATATATTGTTGCGGCCAATCCCCTCGTCGTCTGGTCGCCGGGAACGAGCGCCTGCAAAAGAAAGTCCACACTGACCGGAGGCGGCTCCGGCGGAGACCCTCCGACGGTCAAGTCAGAGAGGAGACTAGGCAACAGTGAGAAGAAAACAAGGAGCTCAACGAGAGGGTGAGGAAGGGAGCAAGCCTGTGGTTTTTTTTTGAAGGGCCTCTAACACTGTAGCCTTCCCCGATATATATAGTGGAGCGTAGTATAGCGCCGTCATTAATGGCGCAGACAATTGAGGAATTGTCAGCTCACTGTAGACTGTCAGAGTCGCCGTAAAAGTGTCACATCGCCATGGGGTTGTCAAATCACTAGGGTTGACAATGTCCTAGGTGGGATAATGCCCTTAGGCGGCAGTGCCGCATGCTGCTGTCAAGGCTGACAGTCTCTGACAGCTGTACGACGATCGGAGGAGTCGACCGACCTTAGGTCGGTGGCCAGCTGTGTGGCGTCGGGTGGAGATTCGAGCCCTTCCAATGGTCAGTCGGGCATGTTGCGAGAGTCGGCCATCGGACTTCCTGGTGCAGTCGATCGGGAGAGTGAAAAAGGTCTGCCCGACCGACACATCCTCAGTCGGCTAAGAGCCGTTAATCGGTCGGTAATGGCATCCGACGATCGGTCAGTCGGCCGGTCGGTCGGTCGGGTAGGCCCGATTATAAGTCGGCGTGAGCGGGGTCGGTCGGTATTCCCCAACAGTTGCCCCCCTCCACTCCTGAGTCGGACGGTGCGCTGGTCGATGACTTCGTTTGGGCAGCAATGCCGGGCGAAAAGGAGTGGATTCACTGTGTGCCAAATTTCGACCGTACCGCAGATTGATATGATGTCAGGTGTCTCACGATTGCCGGACGATTCGCTGTCGTCAGGTGTCCAGTCGGTGTCAGATATCTCATCCCATCGACGTCAGGTGTCATGTCGGCGTCGGACGTCCCGCAGGCGTCGGACTTCCCACCGATGTCAGACATCCTGTCGGTGTCAAACGTCTCATCCCATCGGGAAGGGAGCCGCCATTCCCGCCGTCCCTTCGGGGATGCGAAATGTCGCGGCCTTTACGCCACGTGGCGTGCGGCCATTGGGACAGGTTCGTTGGAGTGGATGGAGGTGATGTGGCTCGATCTGAAGGTAGGTACGTCGAACCGTCGGGCCGACGGACGGCCCGGATGACGCCACGCGGCAGGATCTGGGGAGTCCTCGTTGGTCGTGCCTTCATCTCGACCGTCGGGGGGCACTATATATACAGGGTCGCCCCTATTCAGTTTTTTATCCTCCTCATTTTACTGTCGAGACTCTGCCTGCGTAAGTCCTCATTTCAGGTACTCTCCCCCGTTTCTCTTTTTCTTTTTCTTTGTAGTTCCTTCTTCTTCTGAGGGCCATCATCATCTTCACCATCTCCTTCTTCTTCTTCCCTGCCATTCGTTTGAGTCCATGGCCAGGACGTCTCCACGAGGTGGTCGGTCGGGAGAGCCGACTGACGACACTCGATCGACCCCGGAGGTGGAGGTTTCTTCACTTTCGGGGCCGAACGTCGATCGGCTCCGGGAGCAATACCTCATCCCGGGGCAGTTTCGGCTGTTCGCCCCTGGTGCCGACGGTCGGGTTAACAGCCCGCCTAAGGGCCAGGTGGCCTTCTACTTGGAGGACCTCCGGGCCGGTCTTCGTTTCTCGGTTCTGGAGTTCGTCCGAAACATCCTTGACTATTACGGGCTGTGCCCGGCACAACTCGCGCTGAACTCAGTTCGGCTGATAGTCAGCTTCGCACTTCTGTGTCGGCTTTTGCCGACCGATCCTCGGATCTCCCTCTTTCGAGCTTTCTTCATCCTCCGACCCTACCTTAAAGCCCGAGGGTGGTGGTACTTCGTTCCTCGAAAGGGGCTCTCCTTCATTACTGGTCTTCCGTCGTCCATTCACGGATGAAAGAACCAGTTCTTCTTTGCATCGTCTTCCGCTCCTTGGGGGTTCCCCGTCCGTTGGGAGAATCTCCGAACAGAGCCGAACGAGAACAGTCGGGTGGAGGCTGAAGATCGGGAGGACTTCCACCGGCTGAAGGACATCTCGGTGCCGAAGCAGAGTGAGCTCGTCACCGAGCAGGCCCTGTACGACGCCGGCCTCAGCCCGGTCCCCCGCCTAGGTCGGTTTTTCATTTTCCTTGCCATTCTTCTCCTTTCCATTTCTTCTTTACGGTACTGACCATCGCCGTCCTTCTGCAGATATGCCGCCGAGATCGTGACTGACGGCGGCCGACGTACGCCAGTACGCCGTCCGAAAGAGGCCGACGCAAGGGGCCGGACCGTCGCGGCCTCCCAAGAGGCCCCACGCAGCTCCGTCGAGTGAACTGACTGGGTCGGGGGCAGAGCCCGTCATCGCACTGTCGGCGCCGACAGTGCTTGTCGAAGTCCCGTCCGAGGGACCATCGGGCGAGGGCGCCGCCTCGCCCGAAAGAAGGGCGGCTGACGAGTCGGTCGATGGTGCACCGACTGCCAGCCGACGGAGGAGAATCGGGAGGAGGTGCATGAGCCCGCGCGACCCGCACCAGCTGCTGCTGTGCCGACGGTCGAGACTCGGTCGGGCTCGAGTTTGCCGTCCATTTCCGATGTCAGGGCCTGGACGTCCGGCCGAGGGAAGGCCCCCATGGCGTCGGGTGACGAAGGACGATCGGTCGGCGGAGGGTCAATCGACTTCCCCCTCCCTGAAGGCGCATCGGGCCTGGCTAATCATGATTTGGCCAGGAGGCTGTGCCAGGCGCTCCTCCTTCCCGCCGACATCGAGGCGATGAAGAACCAGTGTGTCTCCGACATGCTGTCTTCATTCTACCCGATGATGATCCGGGTAAGCTCCTCTTTCCTTTGCCTTCAATGTAGTTTCCGCAGGTTTGGTTACTTAACGGTCGGTTTCGTCTTATGCAGCTGGTCTTCAATATCTCCGAGCTAGAGGTCGGGTACCGAAAGTTCGGTGATATGCGCACGGCTTGGAGAGACAAGGTCACGGGCCTTGAAGCCGACAAGGTCATCCTGGTCGACCAGCTACAACAGTCGGTCGAATGGGAGAACTGACTTGAGGGGGACGTCTCCAGACTTACAGAGGAGGTCTCCCGACTCAAGGGCGCTTTGGCAACATCGGAGTCGGAGCTGCAGTCGGCCAGGGACAACGCGAAGAAGAAGTCCCGCACTGTCCGTCGGCTCCGGCACGAGCGAGACAGCGTCGCCAAGGAGCTGGAGGCCGACCGCGAGCAGCTCCGAGTAAGTCTCGAAAATCTTGCCAAGGCCGAAGAAGGTTTGTCCATCGCCCAGGCCGACGCGGACATCGCGAAGGCTGAAGCAGAGTCGACGAAGGAGGCCTTGGGTCGGGCCGTTGAAGGCTTCCGTGACTCGGAAGAGTACCGAGAAGAGCTTCTGGAGAGCGGCTTCCTCTCGTACCGGGTCGGGTACGAGGATGCTCGGGAAGCCGTTCGAGGTCTGTACCCGGAGCTCGATCTCAGCAGCGTAGTTCTGCCAGAGTCGGAGGCCCCAGCTGCGGAGGAGACGGCCGAACCAGTATCGGAAGGCCTTTCCACCAGGGCGGAAGCCGAAGAAGACGTAGAGCGGGCTACTGAAGATCAAGCGGCCCCGACTGCCGAAGCCAAGGCGGATTCGCCGACCGTTTCTCGTCGCTATCCAGTGGAGGAGGCCGACTCCGATGATTAGTCGGATTTTGTTTTTCCTTTTCGCTTTTGCTCGGCTTGTACTCGGGCTTCGACCCAACTTTGTAAAGTCTATTTTGATCTTCAATGAAATCAAAGTTCTCGGACTTAAACTTTTTTCTTCTGCTTATCTTTCTCTTTCGATGTGTCATAGAATGCATCCGAACACGTAAGTCGCCAGCCCATATAGCTCAGTTAGGACGTTCGGCAATTTGTGCCGTCACGAAGGTAGAATAAGTCCCAACTTTGAATCGACCTTTCGATGGTCGATGGCCTAAGTCGGGCGTCATTCGCCCGGCTGTGAGTCGGGCGTGTCCGTTGAGTCAAAAGCCGACCGACCACCGGGTAAAGCTTGGCGGTCGGGTTTCTTCTGACGCGTTCAGTCGGATATCGTCCGGTGCGTTTAGTCGGGGAAATGGTGATAAGTCGGATCCCGATACCCTTGTGTCGGGTATTTACACTGCGCCTCAGGATATACGGTGGTAAGCCGAATATCTTCCGGCCGACCGTAGCTCGATCGGTGAGTCATGAACGTGACTATGGTCGCATCGTGTGATAGTCGGTGGCAAGCCGAGTATCCTCCGACCGTCGTAGCTCGGTCGGTAAGTCACGACGGTGGTCGCGCAGGCCTTTTCGCCTTTCTTTGATCGGGGCTCAATCGGTAAGTTAGCCGATAGTCTGGCCCGAAAGTTTGACCGTAGAAGGAGTGTCAACCCCCGTCGCCGTGGATGGTTCGGTCCTTGTGAGTGCCCGATGCGTCGTCGGTGGTTGGGCAGTCGATTTAATACGGACACAAAGTCTGAGTCGGGACGTCGGGACTCGACTTTCTTGGTGAGCGCCGATCGTCAGTCGAAGAGTTAGAACTCCGAAATTTGAGATCGGATGTGTATTCCGAATGAACAAGTACAAAGTTCACTGGTGATACAACTTCAGGTTGTCGGCGTTCCAGGTCCGGAGAATGGGTTTTCCTTCCGGAGTCTCCAGTCGGTAAGCCCTCAGGCCATAGGTGTCTGCTATCATGTAGGGCCCTTCCCAGTTCGGAGCCAGCTTCCCTTGGTCCAGGGGCTTCGAGACCTCTGCCATTCTCAGGACTAAGTCACCAGGCCTGAAAAGCTTTAGTCTGATCTTGGCATTGTAATACCAGACTACTTTCTGTCGGTATGAAGCCATGCGAAGTTGGGCCTCGTTCCGCAGTTCGGGGAGGAGGTCTAGGTCGGCCCTCCGACAATCAGAGTTGTCCGGCTCTTGATACCGCTCGACCCTGATAGACGGCAGTCCAATCTCGAGTGAAATCATCGCCTCCGTCCCATAGGTCAAACCGAAAGGCGACTCCCCGGTCGGAACGTGGGGGGTCGTTCGGTAAGCCCATAGAACGGAGCCTAGCTCATCGACCCAGAGGCCTTTGGCTTCATTTAGTCAGGTTTTGAGTCCGTGTAGTATGGTCCGGTTGGTCACCTCGACTTCGTCGTTGGACTGTGGGTGCCCGACTGAAGTCAGTCGGTGCGTGATGTGAAACTTTGCGCAGAAGTCTCTGAAGTCTTGGTTGTCGAATTGCCGCCCATTGTCGGTGATGATGGTATGCGGCAATCCGAACCTGAAGATGATGGATTTTTGGATGAAGTCCTCCATCCTCCGTTCGATAATCTGCGCCAGGGGCTCGGCCTCCACCCACTTAGTGAAGTAGTCGATGGCGACGACTATAAACTTTCTTTGACCCGATGCTGGAGGGAAAGGATCGAGAATGTCGACCCCCCACTGAACGAAGGACCATGGAGCGACAATAGGAGCGATTTGGCTGGCCGGTCGGTGCTGCACGTTAGCGTACTTCTGGCAAGGTTCGCACTTTCGGACCAACTCAGCCGCATCCTTCCTCATGGTGGGCCAATAGTAACCCTGTCGTAGGACTTTGTAGGCTAGGGATTTGCCCCCCAAGTGACTCCCGCAGATTCCTTCGTGCACTTCTCGGAGAGCATAATCCGCGTCGGTCGGTCCCAAGCACTGAGCAAGGGAAGGGAGAACGACCTTTTGTAGAGTCGGCTATCCATGATCACATATTGGGAGGCCGACCATCAGAGCCGTCTGGCCTCCGTGAGATCTTCAGGACTGATTCCGTCAGTCAGGAACCGAACAATCTGATCCATCTAGCTCGGTTCAGCCGTTAGTTGTAGCACCTCTTCGACCTGTCGATACTTGGCTGCTCAAGGTTCTCCACGAACGTCCGGCCCAAAGAGTCGAAAGCCGAAGTCGCCAGTCTGGAAAGTGCGTCGGCCCGGGCGTTCTCCGACCTAGGGATGTGGGAAATTTCAAAATACCTGAGGCGCGTTACGAGATCCTTCACTTTCTGAGGATATTTGGCCATGACCGAATCTCGCACCTCGAATTCACCTTTGACCTGCCCCACGATCAGCTGAGAATCAAAGAATGCCCGGAGGCTGTCGATCCCAAGTTCCTTTGCCATCCTCAAGCCGGCAAGGAGCGCTTCATACTCGGCTTGGTTATTGGAGGCTTTGAAGTCGAATCGGAGGGCGTACTCGGTGACTACCCCATCCGAGTTGGTGAGCAGGAACCCAGCCCCGCTCCCTTGAGCATTTGAAGCTCCGTCGATGTGCAGTACCCAGGTGGAGTCCGGGTCTGGCTCGGAGACCGCGTCTCATCCCGGGTCCGCTCCTTCCGACCCTTGGTCGGCCGCCGGGCATTCGGCGATGAAGTCGGCCAGGACCTGGGCCTTCAAGGCAGGTCGCGGTTGGTACTGTATGTCGAACTCGCTAAGCTTCATCACCCATTTCGCCAGTCATCCCGACGTATCTGGTCGGTGCAATATCGCCCTCAAGGGTTGGTTGGTGAGAACCACGATAGCATGCGCCTGGAAGTATGGACGGAGTCGTTGTGCGGAGACGGTCAGGGCGAAAATCATCTTTTTCGTCTTCAAATATTGAGCTTCAGCACCGCGGAGCACTTTGCTGGTATAGTAGATAGGCTGATGGGTTCGGCTCTCGTTTTCTCGGACGAGCACCGAACTGACCACCTCAGAGGAGGTGGCCAAAAAGAGATACAAGGTCTCTCCGATCTTCGGCTTCATAAGCAGCGGCGGGGAAGCCAAGTATTTCTTCAGATCTTCGAAGGCCCGTTGGCACTCATCCGACCAAGAAAAGCCCTTCGCCTGCCGTAGAGTTTTGAAAAACGGGAGGCACCTTTCAGCTGATCGAGAAATGAACCGGCTGAGAGCGACGATTTTTCGTTCAGCTGCTGGACCTCCTTCTTGGTGTTCGGATGATGCATGTTGATGATCGCCTTTATTTTCTCAGGGTTGGCCTCGATCCCTCGCTGAGAAATCAGGAATCCGAGAAACTTCTCTGAGGTCACCCCAAAGGCGCACTTAGTCAGATTCAGCTTCATTCGATGTTGTCGTAGAGT
Source organism: Elaeis guineensis (assembly GCF_000442705.2). Classification (NCBI taxonomy): domain Eukaryota; kingdom Viridiplantae; phylum Streptophyta; class Magnoliopsida; order Arecales; family Arecaceae; genus Elaeis; species Elaeis guineensis. The sequence continues at coordinate 98,666,771 of NC_025999.2, read as the reverse complement.
GCGGAAGGCTTCTTCGAGGTCATGGACATGGTCTGCAGCCTGCGCACTTTTTACCAGCATGTCGTCTACGTATACTTCCATGTTGCGCCCGATCTGGTCTTTAAAGACCTTATTGACAAGTCGTTGGTAGGTGGCGCCGGCATTCTTCAGTCCGAAGGGCATCACTCGGTAACAGTAGAGGTCCTTGGGGGTCACGAAGGCAGTGTGCTCCTCGTCCTCGGGCGCCATCCGGATCTAATTGTACCCGACAAAGGTATCCATGAAGCTGAGCAGTCGAAATCCGGACGTCGCATCCACCAGCTGGTCGATCTTTGGAAGTGAAAAGCTGTCTTTCGGACAGGCCTGATTCAGGTCGGTGTAGTCAATACAAATCCTCCACTTTCCGTTGGCTTTCTTGACCATGATGACATTGACGAGCCAATCGAGATATGTGGCTTCCCTGATGAAGCCCGCCTCGAGCAGCTTGTCCACTTCTTCGTCGATGGACTTCTATCTTTTCGAGGCAAAAGACCTTTTCTTTTGTCTCACCGGCCTCATCGTTGGATCGATGTTGAGTCGGTGCATCATTGTCTCCAGAGGGATGCCCAACATATCTGCTGCCGACCAAGCGAATACGTCAGTGTTGGCTCTCAGCAGCTCCACCAATCGTCATCGGTCTGGGTCGGGTAGTTGAGACCTGACCCATACCTTTCGGTCGGGATCCCCGGCCATCAGGATGGGGATGAGTTGTTCAGCCGGTTCACCACGTTTCTCCTCCTCCCGCGGGTCTAGCTTGTCGATCGCGAGGGGGCCCTTCAACTCGTCGCTTTGAGCGGAGATCTGGAAGCATCGTCGAGCGAGCTGTTGATCTCCGCGCATCTCCCCGACTCCATTTTTGGTCGAAAATCGAACCAAGAGATGGTACGTCGAGACAATCGCCTTGAGGGCATTTAGTCCGGGTCTTTCGAGTATGGCGTTGTAGGCCAAAGGCAACTGGATGACCGCAAAAGTCAAATGGACCGTACTTTATCGTGGTTCGGTTCCGACCGTCACGGGCAGGGTAACTTCTCCTTCCGTTGTGACTGCATCCCAGGCGAAGCCTATCAGGGGCGTAGAGATCCTCTTGAGTCGGTCTGTCGATAGTCGTATCCTGGAGAAGGTCGAGTAAAACAAAACATTCGTCGAACTTCCATTATCTACAAAAATTCTTTTTACATCATAGTTTGCTATTGTTGCCGAGACAACAACAGCGTCGTCGTGGGGAGTTTGGATGCCCTGAACATCTTCTTCCGTGAAGGCTATTACGTCGTCCGGGCGCGGCCTCTTCGTCGGCTCCCCTCCAGCAGACGTCCCCGATCCAAGTCGTCTGGAAATCATATTGATGACCCCGACCGTCGGCCGATTAGTCGTCGCTTCCTCAGTCGGCTGGGGTCGTCGATCGGCGACCGATTGAGTCGGCGGGTTCCTCCGAAATTTGCCGAGATACCCTCGGTGGATGAGAGTTTCGATCTCATTCTTAAGCTGGATGCATTGCTCGGTATTGTGGCCGTGGCCCCGATGGAATCGACAGTACTTTCGTCGGTCGAGGCCTTTTGCCTTCAGAGACGGAGGCCGTCGCAGGTATTCTTCCCCCTCGATCTCCATCAAAATCTGCGCACGGAGAGCGGAGAGAGGAGTATAGAAGTCATACCTGGGGCGTGTCGGCCTTGGAGTCTGCCGTCGGGGCGACTTTTGGTTTCGTCGCGGGGGCGAGACCCGACCATCAGTCGGGGGCCTGCTGGATTCGGCGGGGTCCCGACCCTTCTTTGCTTTTTCTTCGGACCCTTGAACTCGGTTGAGCGCCGGTTGGAGGCTCCTTCGTCCGCGCGTATATACTTGTACGCGCGCTCCAGCAATTCGGCATAGGTGCGGGGGAGGGTCTTGTCCAGGGAGTAAGTAAAACGGGACGCCCTCAACCCCCGTTTCATGGTCGAGATGGCCATGTCTTCGTTGAGGTCCCGGACCTCAAGTGTGGCCGTGTTGAATCGCGCCACGAAGTGCCGGAGCGTCTCGTTTTCTCCCTGTTTGAGAGAGAAAAGGCTATCCGACGTTCGCGGCGGCTTCCGACTGGTACTGAAGTGAGCCACGAAAGAGTGCTCGAGCTGCCCGAAGGAGTGGATACTTTCCGACCGAAGATCGGAGTACCAGGCCCTGGCAGCCTTGCGGAGCGTGACGGGGAAGCCGATGCAAAAGAGAGCGTCGGTTGCCCCCTGAATCGTCATGAGAGCTTTGTAGCTCTCCAGGTGGTCGATTGGGTCGGTGGAGCCGTCATAGGGCTCCACGTGCGGCATCTTGAACCGATCGGGGATCGGATCGTCAAGGATGAGTCGGGAGAGAGGTTAGGCGGTCTGGAAGTCAACGTCGTTCGAAGACTTCTGCCCGTCCATCTGCAACTGCACGAGCCGACGGTCGATTTTCTCGAACCGACGTTCGTAGTCGTCCGTCCGTTGGTGCTGGGAGACCCCAGGAGTGGAGTCTCCGGAAGATTTCGAAAGGGAGGCGGACGGCGTCCGCGGTCGCTTCTCCCTCCTTACTCGTTGCAGCTGGGAGGGAGAAAGCTGCTGGGACCGATGGCATCACGCCGCGGCCGCGCCTCCTCCCCTCTGTGGGAGCGCTGTGGCAGGCACTCCCGCGGAGACGACGGAGATCGGTGCGGGAGTCGGCGGCTGCTCCTGGAGGGCATCGGACGCGCCGCTGGTTGCCCGGCCGGTGATAGCGGCAGCCGTGCGGGTTGTTGCTGGCGGCTTTTGACGGCGTCCGTCAGCACGGTCATCTATCGTACGATCGCCGCGATCTGCGCCTCCGTGGTGACCACGGGATGCGGGGAGCTAGGTTCCGCCGCGGAGGGTGCGGAGAGGTCTCTTCCCGACGGGAAGAGCGTCTCGCCGACCCGGTGACTCTCGATCGTTGAGCTCTTGTCTTTGTCATTAGTATCTACTGCTTGCGTCCCTCCTTCCTGACGCGTCAATCTGTTGCGGCCAATCTCCTCGTCGCTTGGTCCCGGGAACGAGCGCCTGCAAAAGAAAGTCCACACTGACCGAAGGCAGCTCCGGCGGGGACCCTCCGGCGGTCAAGTCAGAGAGGAGACTAGGCAACAGTGAGAAGAAAACAAGGAGCTCAACGAGAGGGTGAGGAAGGGAGCAAGCCTGTGAGTTTTTTTTTTGAAGGGCCTCTAGCACTGTAGCCTTCTCCGATATATATAGTGGAGCGTAGTATGGTGCCGTCATTAATGGTGCAGACAATTGAGGAATTGTCAGCTCACTGTAGACTGTCAGAGTCACCGTGAAAGTGTCACATCGCCGTGGGGCTGTCAAATCACTAGGATTGACAATGCCCTAGGTGGGATAATGCCCTTAGGCGGCAGTGCCGCATGCTGCTGTCAGGGCTGACAGTCTCTGACAGCTGTACGACGATCGGAGGAGTCGACCGACCTTAGGTCGGTGGTCAGCTGTGTGGCGTCGGGTGGAGATTCGGGCCCCTCCGATGGTCAGTCGGGCATGTTGCGAGAGTCGGCCATCGGACTCCCTGGTGCAGTCGGTCGGGAGAGTGGAAAAGGTCTGTCCGACCGACACATCCTCAGTCGGTTGAGAGCCGTTAATCGGTCGGTAATGGCGTCCGGCGATCGGTCGGTCGGCCGGTCGGTCGGTCGGATAGGCCCGATTATAAATCGGCGTAAGCGAGGTCGGTCGGTATTCCCCAATATATATATACAGACACACATTTTCTAACTCCCCATCGATGTCGGGCGAGTTGGATGGCGTTGTTAAAATGGTTGACATATTTCAAAATTTTAGCTGATTTCCTGGGAGCTACAAGAGTCCGGGGGGTGCTCAATTTTTTAGAGCTGCTATCAATCCCCGCACCATCCCTCACCTAAGTCGCAGCCGGGTATGGATGGCTTGGTGCAATACACAGGGAAACTATGACTTACAAGAGATGACAATCCGAAATGAGCAATATGATCTATCAAAAAAAAAAAAGAACCATATGATGAATGGGATCCAGAAATTTAATTGGCATGCTATATTGCCGTTATATATGATGCATCTAGTGTAGGATATATTTGTTTCTTGGACCCATCAATGGACATACATGTTTGATTGGGAATTGGCACTGTAATTTCTCAATAGACAAAAATAGTTTGTGGTACCAACCTGGCTTGTATTAGGACAAATATAAATAACATAATTTATGTCCCCATTGGGGCATTAGAGTTACATAAGTGGTGTTTCAAATTTGGACATTGGTGATGGGTTGGACCTTCGTTATTGGTCCATGGCTAAACAAAGGAATACAAAATGCCTAGCTGGCAGCTAGTAGCTTCGACCATTGGCACTATCCCTCCAAGTAAAAGGGTTTTAATTAAGTTCAATTATTATATTTTTTTAGAAACTGATTTCTGCATATAACTAGAGATATTATTACTCAAAAGATGATAAAGATTAGTTGGGTATTAGGTTCTCCAAATAAGATAAAATCCAGCATCATGGCTTTGGTGGGTTGCAATTGACTCTACAATAGAAATGTATAAAACTATATCTTATCGAAGTATTACAAAATTTGTAGGGAGTCTACATCCAGGGACTCGATTCTGCAGCAGATTGGCTGACCCCTCAAAGAATAAAGAAGTGGTTGAAACAATCAATTTTATAATGGTCCTTCAAATATTAATGTTGCTGCTTTCAAAAGTTTCACAAATTATCTACGCCTCCATGCGTAGAGGAGGGTTTGCTACCATATGCACTGCCTTGATCACGGATGGTGCGTCTATTTCTCAAAGAGATGGGCCATGCATCAAACCCTCAGTATACTAGGTTATCTTGCCCAATATAGCGAATCTTTTGGTCTATACCTATGAGAAGTGGAGATGTCGAGCATAATTGACAAGCATTGTGCATTCAATTCCCATTTCATTCATTAATTCCTTTCATTTCACTCATACACATTTTTTTCTTATAGAAGAAAGGTGCATGCAAAGTGTGGACTTCCAGCACATACATGCTAGATTGGCTTGCTCACAACTACAGAAAATCATTTTACTTACGAGCAAAAACTGATCATTGGTTAGAGTTGGCACAAAAAATATCAAATTTTAAAAATACTCGGCCTAAAATCCAACTACAATTAAATATAATTGAGGGTCAAGGGTCAGCTCTTGATTAACTCTACTTGTTGCGGCCAAGCTCCTGTCATCTGTCATCGATGAAGAGCACCTGCAAGATAAAGTCCTTACAGATCAGAATTGTATCCGATCTTATCTGTGAGGATTTTATCTTGTAAATATTTTTCACCGGTGACAGATGACAGGGGATTGAGTGCAACACTACTCATAAGAAAAAGAGTAATGCCATAGAGATTATGCTAACTGGATATGAGATTTCTCAAGCGGTAAGAAATGGTTCGTGTAATTTGCAGAATTTTTTATTAGAACACAAGTTAATTGGCAAATCAATGGTGATGGATTCGATAAAATATTCATGTGTGGTAATTGATGCAGAAAAGATTATTCCTTCTAACCTAAGCATACGCCGAATTATCCCCACAAACAATATGTAGGCAGGGTGAGTTGTCATATCCAGCAGGACCCGACTAGTGCTCTTACAATCCCCACAAATATGATTGCCGCTCACTGCAGGAATGGCCGCTTGCCTCTCCTATAGATAGAGGGAGAGATTCCTAACAAAAAAAAAAAAAAAAAAAAAAAAAAAAAAAAAAAAAAAAAAAAAAAAAAAAAAAAAGAAAAGAAGAAGAAGAAGAAGAAGAAGAAGAAGACAGGAGACTCTAAAATAAGCTCCTCAAATCTCTCTCATTCTCGTTCTGTCCACATTTCTCTTCTACTGTTCATTGATACCCGACTTAATATTGGAGTTCCATTGAAGTATCCCGTAAGAAATATTTTTTTTTTTTTTGTGCGCGTGTGTAAATCCATCTTTTTGTTCAAAAATTCTACCATTTGACCGACTTGAGTTCTCTTTGGTGGACGCTGATTGCACGCTGGTTCGTGTCTTGGTGTCCTCGACATGCTTGCCCCGCATGGGAGGACGACCAGGCCACCGGGAGGCTCTTCACACGGTGAACTCATACCCTACACGCCACGTGCTCCACGCCAATCACCTCGCCTCGATCCTGTGAGCCATTGGAAGTCACGAGCGCGTATAACTCTGAGCCGGCTAAATACCATCATCAAATCGGTCAAAAGGGTACGACCCTATCTACGGATCAAGTTACTTATCAGAATTGTTTCCAATCGAGACCCTCCAACGTTTAAAACAGTCATTAAAGAATAATAAAAAGGAAGAAATGAAAAGAGCTTGAGAGCATATCTCAATCGCTATTGCCTCCTATTTACACATAGGGCAGCTAGCTATATTTACAAAATAGTAGAAGTGATTTTGCGGTTGAAAGAATTACATCGCCTCTGCCATATCTAGACAATATGAGCTGCCATGGATCTGGGTATATCCCATGGATGGGGTAGATATGGTAACAATTTGATGTTTAACAGTCTTTGGAAATCTTGGTCTTGTGCAATAACAAAAACACTCCAACTCAAAAAGCTTTGAGATAAGTAGGTCGGTGATTATTCGAGACACAACAAATGTTGATCATGTTAGGAAAATTTTTTCCCACAAAAATCGATTGCAATCTAATTAATTAAATTAATAAATAAATATTAATATTAAATTAATATAAAATTAATATAAAATTAATATTAAATTAATCTAAAGCTTACAGACCGAAAGTGTACAATGTACTGTCCTAATACGATTTTCGATCCTCGTGCAAAATCAGATTTGAAAAATCCATCTTAAGATACAACCAAAAATCTTTTCTGCGAACATGACCGTTGATAAGATGACAGAGTTTTGACCAGCAGACGAACAATCAAAGGAACAAGAAAAGATTTTTAGGAAGAAAACACTGATGAAGAAGATGAACGAGATCAGAAGGATGGAAGGAGCAAGTATTTTCTACTCAATCTCTCCACTATAGAGCCATTTTATAGGCTCACAGTCTGACTAAACCAATGTTAATCTCGTAACCATCCATTCTAAACGGGCAAAACACAACGTTCGAAAAAAATAAAATAAAAAAAATAAAATTTAGAGAAACAAAATGTATGCCGTGTCAGGATGTGGGTGCGGCACTATTGCATGCGTGGGGGCCGAGCTGGAGCACATGTTCATAGGTCCAAAAAAGAGGTCTTCAAGATATATATATTTTTTTAATATGATATTAAACTCCACGAAAAATAAAATTTTGATTGGAGAAGAAAGTGTAAAATTTTAATTTTTAATTTCCCTTCAAAACCAACAGACCCCGTACCTGAGGTAGCCTCGCACTCCATATCATGTACTAACACCTACACATTAATAAATCAGGGAGTACCTTACTTCTCTATTACATTTTTTCAAAAAACTCAATGGCGAGATCTCCCATTCAAACTAGATTTGTAAAAGTTTTAGTGTGCACATCGTGGGAATTACTCATACTCTTCGAAATACTCGACTTTCGGAATCCTCCAACTCCGTATCCCCATAAAATAATGAATTTGAGGGCCTCGAACTACCTCTCGTTTGATACCATGGAGTTCGATACGATGTGGTTATTTCTTTTTCTTTTGTTTTCTTTCTTTTTTTTTTTTGAAAGAAATTCTCCCAAAAATAAACGAGACATGGTTTTTTTTCTGTTCCCTAAACTATCCCTGTATTACATTCTTTTGCCCATCCACACATCCACTTGTACTCCACTTGAAGCGAAAGAAAAGGGAAAAGATAGGATTGGCAAGTACGTGAAGTTGCATGCTCAAAGACTCCAACCTAGAATCTTTACTTGCCAAGCAAAGAAGAACAAACTGTGTTCAGAAGCTTTCATTACTACCATATAATAATAGTTCATCACCATTAAAATTTGAACCGACCCAAAAAATAAGCTAGTAGCTGTTGGCATGATTTTTTTAAAAATAAAATTTGATGAGCATTACTTTGATGAAGTATTGAATAAATCACATTCCATTATTTGGAAACGTAGAACCTCCTTGATATGAGAGAGGGTTGCAATTGCTATAGCCAAGCATGCAACTTGTTTAGAAGTGATAATTCTTGGTGATATACAATGAAGGAGAAAGATGCAATGTTCCACGTAATGTGATATCATCATATCGTCAATATGGATTCGTTTTTCTTTTATCACAAATGATATTCAGATAATTTTCCTTGTGCTCGTCAAATAACACTATCCATAGTATAGCACCCTTTCACTGGGCTCCACCTACATCCAATATTCAGGATCAGGTCTCCCTTTCATCCATCTTTACCTGCACAACTCGGAGATCATCAGATAGCAACCACCTATACGAGCTTTCAGACAGATTCATCAAACCAGACTGAGACAGACATCGTACTAGTTAGGGAGTTACACCTAGCTGCTGGAATACACCGGAAGGCATTAGAAAAAAAGATCAGGTTCAGGCCTTCAAACAAACGAACCCTACCATGAATCCTCATCAACAAGAGCAAGGCTGCTCAACTAAAAGGCACGAAATCCGGGTAGGTCCATGGGGTTATGGCCATCGCTCCCAGTGAAGTCCTCTACCCAATAATACCACTTTGACCGGGGCTACATCCTGGGTCCTTCGTCTCGGGGCTCAGGTGGATCCCAGACTTTGATCCCACACCCCCATCCGAAGCATTCCTTTATTAGTGCACGGCTGTCACCTATCAACCCATGCATCACAGTTGTTCTCATCTTACCTGTAATCTTTCTAAAAGGCTGCTCCTTGTCGATCTTAAATGGCTGCTTTTATGCGTTATGGTCATCATTGCAGACGGGCCAGATAGAGAGGTGAGAGGGGGCTAATGGAATTCCAATTGGACGTGAACAAGATTCAATCAATTTGAGTCAAAGAGGAATGGTTAACAAGGGGATACTAAGGTTGGCTAAACTAAAATCCCATCCACAGAATCCTCTCTAGTTATTTAGAATTCAAATATACAATTATGACATGCGTGGTAACTGACTGACTATCTGTTACAACATAATAATATACATAATGGACTTTGTTACCTGCGCATGGAGCACCCATCAAGAGATTGACCCGAAGTCGTCCAAAACGCTGAGAGGAAGGGGCCTTTGATGTAAATCTGCTAATTAGTCTTCTATAAAATTAAATAGACTTAACCACTAATTCTCCTAGAACAACTCTTTCGTGCGCAAAATGATAACCAATTTCTATATGTTCTCTGTTCGTGCTTTAAAAACAGTGTACTGACCAGCTAAATAGGTGGCCTTGATGTTATCACAATGGTTGGCTTGTCTAGTAAGTTTATGAAGCTGCGAAGACGTCTAGGGAGTGACATTCAGCTTGAATACTAGAAATGAGAGATCATAGTTTAAGCAATGAGGTGTTTGTTATTGGATGATTTGATTAAGTGAAGACTGTGATTAAGGTGCCTTTCAAATAACAGAACATACTTTCAACAAGTTAAAGATGGACAGTAGTTGGCTGGTGCACAAATGGGCTGACCATGTCGGTGGTGTTAGAATGAGATAGATTAAGTTGTATATTTGAGTCATCCTATGAGTCATTCTAGGAATCAATTTTTATATGGAGTGGGCTTATGGCTGAGGAGTGGTGTGCTTGGGTTTTAAGAATGTCTCCGCCAGAAGGACGTCCTCATAGAAATGTGGAGGAGAGCTACGTGAACAGTTAGTTTCGTTCTCGACTTCAGTAATGGAGAACACTACCATAGTGTCGTTTTAGTACTGCTTTAATTTGAGCCTCAAACAATTAACCTAGTAGCTTGGCTCTTGATATTGGTGAATAATCAAGGGTCTCCGGTCTCCTCATCTCCTAGTCCAGTCCACTCATGGAGTTTATCATCTCGCACTTTATTAATTAATCTTGGGGATAATAAATATTACTCTGCCTAGTGAGTCTTGTATACCTTTATTAATGAATAAAAAGTTTATTATTCTCTCCTAAATTTCCCATCCAAATTTATTTTTCTCACAAATCTATCTTATTATTGATGTATGTTGTTCTAATCCGGGGCATCGCACAGTCAAGCGTACTATCCTGCCACGCTACATGATTGAGCATGTCTTTCGCATGCCATCCACCTCTCTCTCTCTCTCTCTCTCTCTCTCTCTCTCTATATATATATATATATATATATATATATATAATTCAAACGTATAGTTGTAACATACATGATAACTATTACAACAGAATAACATACATGATGGACTTCGATAGCTTGGAAAACAAATCAATAATTGACTGCTAAAGAGATCAATTTAATTTAATTTATACAAGTCCATGCATCAACATGGCAATGCTGTTTAATTTTGTTCAAAACAAGCATAATCAAGTATATAACTTGCATAAACATGTTTAAAATATATGAGTACATTTACAACACAAAGAACTATATTTTCATAAAATATAAATATAAATATAATAAAGTAAACAAAGAGGACTCGAAGTTTTTGATGAGACATAGTTAGATTAAATGAGAGGGCATACCAATTAATTGAGTTAAAAAGTCCTGCGTTGATATCGAGACTTGAATCTGATCCTGTCCTCATGCCAATTTTCAGATGGTCCCCCACTTGCACCTGTTCTCCTTCTTTAAAATAAAAACACATCGAATGAGTGTCCGATCAAAGATCGAGAATTGTGTTTTTGTAAGTATAATATTCATTGTTGAACGCCCCATGGCATTCTTTGAAAAATAAGTATGATATCTGACTTGTAATTATTTTTGGGGGGCGTAGAGAACTCGTAGGTTTCTATAAAGATATAAACAGAAATCCAAGACATCCAACCATTAGAGTTGATTGACAATTCCCCATAACAACATTAACTCTCAGAAATCAACATGCTAAACTGCTTCAAGAAAAATAATGCTTTAATTATTTTTTTTTTGAGAAATATATATCATGAAGATATATATATATATATATATATATATATATATATATATATATATATATATATATATATATATTTTTTTTTTTTTTTTTTTTTTTTTTTTTTTTTTTTTTGAGAGGAAGATGAGGTAAGTGAGGCACTTGCTATTAAAATATTAAATTATGGATACATAGTATATGGTCTGAGATGACCCAGAAATTAAATAGAAAGTGGGGGCTACATGATGTTGAGAGAGAGGAGCACGAGGATAGAGACCAAAAGCACCCTCTCTTGGTGCACGCTGATGACCTTTGGATTTAAGGGAGATTTCGGAATGCTGAATGGAGTGCCCAGTCAACTGGATAAGGCTAGCCGACAATGCTATCACTACTTTTCTGCAGAGTGATGTTGAATTAAATATTTCAAGAGATAGTTAAGCAAATAGTCTCCTTAAAGTCCATGCAACACAAATTTTCTTAAATAAATCATAAATATTATATAGATACTAAGAAACAACATCTCCCGTGTCCAATTTGCAAAGAAGCTTGCCCTTGTCTTAGCCCTCCCTCGGACCAATTCTCCAAGCTTTGTCTTTTTCAGGTTTAAGTTACCGACTCTAACCATGGCGCAGCAAAGGTTTTACCATATGGTAGAGCATAAAGATTCCATGGAGAATAGTTAGTCTCGAGCATTTATTGCATGTAATACCCTTATTAAACTTTTAATGCTTTGTCACTGTCCCATTAGATTCACAAGCTGTACCAGACTTGCTCCATTCTGTATAGCATATTAGCCTTGTCATACAAACAAATCTTAACCACCCATTTGATGACAAAAGAAGAACTAGGGTACTACATGGTCAGACGATAGATTGGAACATGGATAGCCCAACAAGCTAGTTTTCTTCTCTTTCTACTTTTCCCTCTTGTGAAAGGTGGACGAAGATCCATCAGAACGCTATATTAAATTTGTAATCGAATATAGATACTCCGAATCAAATAAAAACACTCTTTGATCTTAGCCAAGCGAAATCGTGTATTATAATCTTCTTAAAACCATAATAAAATATAACTTGTTTGTATTTAGATGTCCCATGATAACCAGACACATCATTTGTTTGGTACAACCTGAAATCGACGCCCCATTTAATTAGATTTTGTGATTCCATGGAATCCATGCAAAAGTAAATGGGTTGTCAGCATAGAAGAAAGGAAGGGGAGGATGGAAAGGATTAAACAAAGAGAAAGGTAACATCTTTTTGTTTCCTTCTTTAGTTGGCACTTGGCAGGGAAGCGTGGGTTAACTTCGGGAGACTTCTTTTTGACCAGGGCCATCAATGTTGGGCCATTTAAAGAAAGCCGATGCATCAGAGATATCAGCGGTGACCCTCCTACCGCTGGAACTGCCCCAGCCTGTTATCAGTCAGCCTTGTTCCATGGGCGAAGCTCTTGTACTCGCACCATGTGAACTCCCTATAGAGGCTCTCCTCTCCCTCTCCCATCAACAGTGGCAAGGGTGCCAGTCTCTCTCCAGAAGGTGGCCCTCCGAAGTAGATCATGGAGACCCTGGATTTCAAACCGTGGGCCAAAACCCTGTGCTTCACACTCCTGAATCTCCCATTGGTCAGAACCTGGAACAAGCCCACAGTTTAACCATTAGATATATTCCCAAAACACACAGGAGACAACACTATCACGACTACCATGTAATCTTAAAAAATGGAAAAATGCTTTCTTTTAATCCAACTCATGTACCATCGATCGGCATCTGTGGTTGGTTATGCTATAAAGAAATGGAAAAAGTCAAGGTTATATGGTCTGGATGTAACTTTCTATGTTAATGTTGGAGGAGAGAGGAATATAGTTTGTTAGTAGGAGAGTGAGACTGGAGCTAATTAGGTTGAGACAACTAAGAACATGAGTTTAGAATATTGTGAGAAGAAAGGGAAGGTGGAAACGATGCATGGTTCGTTACCTGCAAGGAGTCACCAACATTAATGAAAAAGGAATCCTGGTCAGGTGGAACCGTAACCCAACTCCCATCCCTCAGATATATTTGCAGCCCCGAGGTGTTGTTTGACCTTAAAATTGAAATAATCTGTGGGTCTGTGTGCTCTCCAAATCCAGTCAGGCTGCTGTCCAGCTCTGGAAGGTGGGGGCATGGAGGGTAGTGATTCAACCTTAATATCGAGTCGCTCTCCTCATCCATGACCAGCTTGCTCAAAATATTTCTTGGCTGAACCCTTAGCCCTTCAGCCATCAACTCTAAAACCTCACAGACCAGCTTCCTCATAGCTGAGACATACTCATTCAAAGCAGAGCTGCAACAAAACCCACCAAGAAAAAAAAAAAAAGGAGGAATTTTTTAGAAAGTAGCAGCTATAGAGAACCAAAATTGCCAGAGTAAGGCCAAATAAAAAGTTCAAAAGTTGTCAGCTTTATGAAGACTTCCATAGAGAAGCTACATATTTTTAAGCACCGTCCTACCATAAGGAGCTTGCTGAAGGTTCTTCGAGAAAGGCTAGTGCAGTGTGAGACATAGGCTTGGAAGTGACATCAAAGAGGAGGTACTCCACCCAGCCCACATCTCCATTATGGCCAATGGTCTTGTTTCCATAACCTAATGGATTACCTGTCCCTGCTCGTTCTTTTTCCACTTGGGCGAGGGAGAAGAACTTCACAGCCTCCTCCTCCAGCCTAGCTATGAGTTCCATGGGAATCCCATGGTTGGTGACCTTGAAGAACCCTAGCTCCTCGCAGGCTCTCACTAGGAGGGTTTCCGAGCCCGGTTGCGCGAGGTTTATGACCGGAATACCGGAGAAATACGTGCTGGGTTTGGGTGCAACCGGGAGGGTGATTCGTTCGAGTGTTGTATTGGTTAAGACCACCATGCCTCAATAGCGACGAAAACAGAGGAAAACAGAGCAGCCTTGGCGTGGGTGTGAGGTAGCCCGTGGAGGCTGCTGGGCTATATATAAGCAGGTCGAGGCCATCTGTCGATAAGAACGTGGAGTGGGAGCGTGTCAGCAGAGAAAGCGAGGCAAAAACAATGGGTTGAAAACTAGGGGAAGGATTAATTAACTAGGATTTGTTAACAAGATTAAAGATTTAATAGGATTTTTTATTTAGGAGAACTTGGTGTTGCTATGGGCAAAGGTGGAATTCTGGAACATAACCCTCGACAAGATATTTTAGTTGCGACTGTGTGGTCTTTGGCCTTCCACACGGCCACCGCCATGGATACCTCTCGTAATCACACGTGCCTCCGTAGGGTACCACATGTACCTCCACTGTTTCTCAAATGGATCGGGGTTGTATCTTAACAAAAAAATTCATTACAATGATGATATCATATCAAAATTATCACAATTCAATTAAAAATTAAAAATCGATGGTTAGTATGGGATATTATTTACAGAAATCGATGAAATATATGGTACTCGATGAGATGCAAGTATTCTTATTAGGTTACGATAAATTTAACATGATATCACTGTTGCTACGAATATTTTGCATATCTCAAAATTCACCTTCCTTTGTATGGATCTATTGTCCGATTGCATAATGATTACTTCATGGTTATGCAGAAGAGCAATGATCTCAAACATTCATAATGTTTTGAGATTTGTGCAGAAGTAATGCAACGGTCAATATCGGGAGAAGGAAAAAAAAAAAAAAAAAAAGAACTGTCATCCTTGCGCACGAGAGATGCAACCCGAATCCGTCCAATGATCCACCGCTGTACAATACTCAAAGTCCAAAGAGATCTTTCATCCAGAAATGGTAGCTTTTCCATTATTATTCTCCAATTGAAAGGTCTATAGACCTTAGAAAGTGATCTTTTAGAGCTGGACGTCATCAGGGGGCTCGGTTTCCAGTCGTACTTCACGGGTCACGCAAAAGTAACCATGTATCCTACGTGAGCAAATATATGTGAATGCCAACTACTTCATAGCAGATCTTGAAAGTACCGTTCTTTGCAGAGCTAACTCGTAGTACAACTTCTAGATGGATGGTGAGGCTGTCAAATTTGGAGATGGCCATGGTATCTTTGCAAGCATGCACCACATATTGTAGTGTTATAGCAGGACTTCGACTTTTCGTTTGGGATTGGTCACCATAATTCTATATTATCCTTCTTTTCTTAAAAAAGAAGAATTGTAATAAGGTGTTGGTCATCGGGACAAAAAAGTTGTTCGAATTCTCTTCATGCTGGTGTGGTAGCCAACCACTAGTTTCTTGTGTACTGCACCAATTCTTATTAAACAAAATACTCTTGTGCCACGTGATTGAATAATTTTTTCTATGACCGAACAGGCAGCTTGTAATGTTAGTCATTTGAAATAATGAGCCTCGCTTGATTTTAGAGCGTTCTCTTAAAATTCTATTTGTCAAAATGTCTTTCTTGAACTTTTCTCAAAAGTTGAATTGACCTCAGGTAAACTTTCGTAAACAATCCTTATAGTATTGATTATTTTTTATTTTTTATTTTATGCATGTAGTTTGTTGAGTATGAAAAAATAAAATACGATAAAGTATTTTTTTATCTTGAGAAATATGGTCCGGATGTCACTACTTAACTTCCAACTGCTTTCATGTGGAGAGGAATGCTAATTATTGAGCTAATTTAGTTGCTTGTACAGTCTAATAGACTTACCCTTTGCTTCTCTATATATCATACTTTCTTGATAAAAATTATTGCTGTGGAATTTTCTCAACTTTCAATTTGCCATGACATCATGTACTGGTTATGTCATCAATATTTCATAAAAAGCATATAATATTTTATTGATCGTTATGCTTTTTGCTTGCTATTTATGTTTTTATTTGATTTATCTTACACACTTCCTTTTGTCCTTTTATTTTTTTTCAATAGATCTACTAATAATACAATATCGCATTTTTTCATTTCCTATTTCTTTTATAGTTTGTAAGTTATGTTTCAAATTTTATATGGTTCAATCGTATATTTGTTTTTCATTAAATTTACAAAACTGCATTACATGCGCCAATTTGTTAATACTGAAAATAGTTTAACAAAGGAATAGGGTGATATTGATTGCGATTTTCTTTGGTTCTAGCTAAGGAATGTGTCTATCCCTATGTTGTAGGGTGCCTAGCCTTGGTAGGTAGCAGTTGGTGATTAGAAGATGGTCCTATTTGTTATTTGTTACCGCATCTTATTGTGTTAAGCTCTCACATCTGTTTTATGTTACATAAACATCCTAACTAATTCAACTTTCATTATACAACATCCTAACCAAAGTTTTGAAAATCAATACCAACGGTCGATTCGATCGATCGACGGTATGATCTGGTATAGTTTCATACCAGATCGAACCAGCGTGAACCGACAGAGGGAGATCGAAAGAGACAGAGAGAAAAAGAGAGGAAGAAAAAGAGAGAGAAAGAGAAACAGGGAGGGAGGTCCACCGAAGGGCCTTCAGCTGGCCGTCGTGGCCATCGAATGATGTAAACACAGCCTGCAGCTTCGCGGCATGAAAAAGGGACAATCGTCCCTATTTCACGGGCTTTTTCAAAAAAGTCCGATAACAGTGAAATCGACAATGGGTTTATCGGTTTCACTATTTCTGAATTTTTTATAAAAAAATTTAAAATAGTGAAGTCGACGAATCAAAAGCCGACTTTATTGTTCGTCTTCTCCTTTTAAAAACAGCCGACGCCCACCCCTTGCACTCCTCCACTCGTGCCGCTTCCGCCATCCGGTGGGCCTCTCTACCATCTCATCCTCCCATCTTCGATGGTTTCTGTTGCCCAGATATGGAGCCCAAGAGGGAGGATGAATTGAGTCTTTTTAAAATTTTCAAGATTAGTGTATTTAAATAATGTGCTAAGGTGATAAGTGGAATGAGTTGATTTACAATAAAGATGAAATCAAATACAAATGAGAGATAAATAAGTATTAAACACAAAAAGCAAGTAAAGAGATGCAAGCACAATAAACACCAAGAATTTATAGTGGTTCGGTGCCAACGTTGCATCTACATCCACTTCCAAGTCCCTACTTGAGAAGTCAATCCACTAAACGGATTTCAAGGATTACACCACGTCGGACATCTCTGACCCTTGCTATCCAAGCAAAAATACTTATTTCTCAGATACAAGCCAACTGTCAACACTTCGATTTCAGATTTGGATCAACCTATCCGAGTTTTGGAACCTCCCAAAACTCAAAAATTCAAATACAATATGAGAAAAATAGGATACAGAAAATTCAGCACAATATCTTCTTAAATAAACACAATAAACGTAATAGAAATACAATACTTAAGAGGAAGAAGCTTTTGCTGAATACTCTCAATGAATTGCACACTTGATTGCAGTTGGAGAGTGGTTGGTGAAGTGATTAAATACTTTTTTTCTTCTCTTTAAGGCTTGTTTGTGCTTTTCTCGGATGTGAACTTAAATGCTTGCTTAATCTATGATTTCTCACTTCAAGAAAGCATTTATAGTCACCATTTACCTTTGAGAATGTCTTAGAGTTGGTTTAGAGCCGTTGGAGAGTGTTTAATATGTATTAAATATATCAAAAATAGACTAAAAACTAGCCGTTATAAAGTCGCCCAAAATGGATCGTCCCATATGAGTTGTCCCACTGTGATTGAAAAGTCCCATGAGCTGCCTCATTTGGTCAGACAGAAAGTTCAGCTTTCTGTTTTGATCTTCGGATCTCAAAAGTTGTCTCAAGTGGATCATCCCACTGCATAGGTCGTCTCAAGTGGGTCGTCCCACTGTGTGCCATGAGCCAAAATGAAGCATGCCGGCTACCCAATGAAAGGAGATGATCCAGATGGGTCGTCCTGTTTTGTTGCAACCTAATTTTTTATGTATTTAAGGTTCGAAACTTACCAGAACATTTCAAATGCTCTCAAATGGCTTCAAATTAATTGGACACTCTCAGAAAACTTCGAAAAATTCTCCAACTTGCAGAAACTTAAATTTTGACCTATTTAATGAAGCTTTTCAAATTCAATCTTTTGGACTACCTGAAACATCACAAGAACATTCTTCAAAGATAAAAAAATATATTAGTAGTCCCCTCAAATTGTTTGCAATCATCAAAATCAATTTTTGGAGTAATAATCTCTCCCTTTTTGATGATGATAAAATATTTGAGTGTTCATAAAATAAGTCCTTAAAGCTCAAAGAATTTGGGTTTGTGAAGCACTTGTAAGAATATGTCAAAGATTAAACAGAAAAATTATGAGATACATATTTTCAATAATTTTAATATTTCAATTTATTTTGCTGAAACTCATTTGTGAGGGTATCAAAGTTTTTCTAAGGATTATTTTTAGTCAGTTAAAATCCTCCCCGTTCTTATATGAAACAGATAAAAATAATTATTTTGATTATTTTGAAAAAGATCTCTCCCTTTCTTATATAAAGAGTGTTCAATTTATAATTTTTTTTTATTGAAGCAGAGATGGTTCATAAAAAATTTTGTTTTTCTCTTCTTTATTTTTAATATCAGAGCAATAAATATAAAAAAAATATTTCTTTCCCTTTTTCTCATTTTGATATCAAAGCAAGGATGAAACCAAGAATAAAAGAGAAGAATTTAAAGTATTTTGTAAAATCAAAAATGAATATATCAAGGTATTTTGGTATTTATATAAAAAATAAAATTATCAGAAATACCAGAGTACTCAAGAAAAATAGATGTATCAGAGTAATTTTTTAAATAGTATCAAAATGAAGATAAAAATAGATATATCAAAGTAAAAAATAAGCGTATCAGTATAAAATACTGTATCAGAATAAAAAATTTAAAAAAATATTTAAATTTAAAAAATTCAGATAGACAATACACTACTTTAAATCTGATACCATCTCCTTCTTTTTGACATCATCAAAAAAATGAACTAAAGAGAGTAATATTTTTCATGATTGTATGTCAGGTATCAAAGTAATAGTGTATTCATTCAAGTATAACAATCATTCATTCATTCATTCATCTAAAAAGAAGAAGTGAGCTATATAAAAAGATAATAACCTCATTCATTAATTACAGCAAAAAGAGAGGTTACAAGAGTCATAATATATATATCCATGAGCATAAAGCTATCGTACATTCAGCAACTAAAACAAAATACAACAACTAAGTAACCTAAAAAGTCTAGTACAAAATGATCAAATCAGTGAGAATGGATATCGAGCTCAAGATCAAGATCGGTAAAACATGATCAGCCTCATCCTCGATCGAAAGGTCTGGTTTGAGAGGAAGATGTCGAATGACGAAATATAATGGGCTAGACAAAGGTTGGCTCACTGGATGCAGAGGGTTTAGACTGAAGCTGAGTCCTAATGGCATCAAGCTGGGACAAGATCTCCCTCACTGTAAGTCAGAGCCCATCTAAATCAGCAGATACGAAGTCTCTGAAGTTTTTGATATCTGCTTGAATCAGCTCAAGAGAAGAATAAAGCTGGCTGTGGAGTCTCTCTATCTCTCGAGCCAAATCAGCCAACTGAGGTGAAGAAGTGGTCAAAGTACTGGCTCCTCCCGATAGAGAATCTAAAATCCGTCTGATCTCTCTCTCAATATCAAAAATTCTGCCACTGAATCTGAGTAGGGAGCTCTCCACACTCTCCAGTCTAGTACTCAAATTAGATAAGAGCTCCATCAAAGAAGAAATGTGTGGCATGACAGAAAAGTCTGAGGAAGGATCAGAAAAAGAACTTGATGGAGCCGGACGATACTGCTGCGGCTGATGCTGCTGCACCTGCTGGAGAATCTACTCCTAATACTGCTGAAACAGATGGAGCTGCTGAAGAACCTGATCCTGAAATCGCTGCTGTTGAACAGATAGAATCTCTGCCACTCTCTCAGCCAATAGTCCCATATCATCATCCCTCAGACTAAAAGATGGTACGATACGGCTCAATGGGGGTACTTTGACTGAGAGTCCTACCTCAGGCTTCGATACAGGGTGAACAACTGGACTCTATCTGGGTATAGGTGGTGAAGATGGACCCTCCTCTTCAGCATGCTCCTCCTCCTCATCATCCTCCTCCTCAACTACAGCTGCACGGCTCTTGGCCCAACGGCCATCTACTCTGACAAATCCCATGCGTCGAAGAGAGTGGTTGTTGTAGGTGTCGGTATATGACAGTTTACAAATAATCTTCCTCTCAAAACTCACTCCAAACTCCCTAAAAATCACTGTGAGAGCCATGCCATATGGCAAGAGATTTTTGGATCTGTTCAAGGCTTCCCTCATGGCATCGATCATCAAGAAAGATAGGTTCAGAGGAGTCTCAGAAATAATATGGTGCATCAAAAAGATATCCCTGCCAGTCATCAAATTATATCTTTTTCCTCTGGAGAAGAAGATTCTAGACACCATGTGGTGGAGCAATCTCATCTCCACACTCAGATCCTTGACGTCAATTTTTAAAAATACATCTTCTCTTCCAAGGATAGTCCTAAGTCCAATTTTTTTTTTGGATAGCTCATCTAGGCAACTACCCTCATAAGGCATCTGAAGGAGTCTACCTAGCCTAGGTGCATTCAAAATGATTTGGACTCCCTTCACAATAGACCTCAAAACACCATCAGAGAAGACTAAGTTTGAGTAAAATTTCTTGACAAGATTTATATAAATCGGCTCAGATAAATTGAGGAAAAATCTCATCCTTGCTTAATTAATTTCTCTCCAATGGAAAAACCATCACTCCTCAAAAGTCAAAAATCTACATTTCTTCTCAAAGCTACTTTTCTTGCAGATAGAGGGATCTTACTTGGTGTAACCAGTGGAGAAGCTTGGGTTAGTGCTTGAGCTGCCTTCTTCCTCCGTTCCTCAGCCTCCAAAGATCTTACAGACTTCCTTCTCTGCGGCACTCTCATTTTGGGGGCCATTGTCCCAAGGAGAAGAGGAAAAATCGGTTAAGAAAGTAGAGAGAGATGAGAGATGAATGGAAATGAAGAAGAGAAGAGGGTTTAGGAGTGTTTCTCATGGATTTTTCAGGTTAGGGCTTAAAATTTGGTGAAGATTAGGAGAGCAAGTCGTGTGAGAGAGAGAGAGAGAGCTAAAGGGTTTGGGATGATAATCCATGATTTTGTGTGATTTTGAAGTTGGAGGAGAACAAAGAGAGGATTCCTAGGTTTGGGATGAGAGGGAGAGAGAATTTTGGGGTTTGAGTCACCCCAAATGGCTTTTAAATGGAATAAGAAATGGGTCGGCTTAAAGGATCAAAGCTTTACCCGTTCAAATGGGACGCCCCATCTAAGGTTGCATCAAGCGATTAGAAAAATATTTAAAAATAAAAAAAAAATTCAAAAAAAAAATTTAAAATGGATCATATCGAGTTGAGATGATTATGAGGAGTCTAGATAAATTTTGATATAATTTTTGATTGAGTATTTCAATAAAAAAAAATTTGAAAAAATATCTGAATAGCACTGATGATTTTTAATTGTCTTGAAAAAATTCAAAAAAAGATAAATGGCTCTCAAAATTAGGATAATAAAGTCAAAAAATTTTAGAAGAATTTTGAGAGTAAAATTATGATTGAAGATCATGCAGAAGGGTCTAAGATGCCCAATTTCATTCTAATTTCACAAAATTTATTTTTATTTAGTACTTTGGTGAAAATATCAGCTAGTTATTTTTCAGTATTTATATATTCAAGTGTTATATCATTATTTTGAATATATTTTTTAATGAAATGATGTCTAATTTCAATATATTTTAACCTAGAGTGTTAGATTGGATTTTTGGTCAAATTGATGGTACTTGTATTATCACATCTTATGGGGATGTTTTTAAGTTCAATACCAAAATCTATGAGTTGTTGCTTAATCCACAGGATTTGAGTACAGCAACTTCTGGCTGTAATGTATTCGACCTCGGTCGTAGATAATACTACCAAATTTTACTTCTTGCAAACCAAGAGATTAAGTTCACTCCTAAAAATTGATAAGTTATACTAGTACTTTTCTTATCTAATTTACATCCAGCAAAGTCTGCATTTGAGTAACCTATTAAGTCCATAGAAGATTGTTTTGAGAATCAAAATCCTAAGTTTTGTATTCTCTTTAAGTATCTAAAAGTTTTCTTAACAGCATTTAAGTGAGATTCCTTAGGATTTGACTGATACCCAGCACATGCATACACTGAACATTATATCAGGTCTATTAGCCGTAAGATATAATAAAGAGCCTATCATGCCTCTATAGAGCTTTAAATCAATATTTTTATCATATTTATCTTTTTCTAATTTACAGGAAGGAGTCATAGGTATACTATAATTTTTGAGCTCTCTATTTCAAAATTTTTTAATAGTTCTTTTATGTATTTACTTTAGGTGATGGAGATTTCTTGCTTCATTTGCTTGATCTCGAGTCCAAGGAAGAAAGTAAGTTCTCCCATCATGCTTATCTCGAACTCTCTCTGTATGAGCTTGGCAAACTCTTGGCATAAATCTTCATTAGTAGATCCAAAAATAATGTCATCAATATATATCTATATAACTAAATTTCTTTATCTTTTTTTTTTATAAATAGAGTTATATCAACTTTTTCTCTTGAAAAATTATTTTCTAATAAGAACTTACTTAATCTTTCATACCAAGCCCTAGGAGCTTGTTTTAATCCATACAATATTTTTTTTAATTTAAATATATGATCTGAAAATTTATGACTTTCAAAATCTGGAGGTTGTTTAACATATACTTCTTCAGCAATATAACCATTTAGAAAAGCACTCTTAACATCTATTTGAAATAATTTGAAATTCATAAAGCAAATAAAAGCAAGCAGCATTCTTATGGCTTCTAATCTAGCAATAGGAGCAAATATTTCATCAAAATCAATTTCTTCTTGTTGATCGTATCCTTTTGCAACTAATCTTGTTTTATTTCTTATTACATTTTCATATTCATCTAATTTATTCTTATATACCCATTTAGTTCTTATTATGGGGTGATTTTTAGATCTAGCAACTAGTATCCATACATTATTTCTTTCAAATTGGTTTAGCTCTTCTTATATGACAATTATCCAGTTATGGTCTTTTTCAGCTTCATCTATTTTTTAGATTCTAGATGTGAAATAAAAATTATATAATTATAAATATCTCTAAGTGAAGATCTAGTTCTTACTCCTTGTGTCAGATCACCAATTATTAATTCTTTGAGATGATTGTAGACATACCTTCATTTCTTGGAAGATTACCTGTGTCTTGATATTGTTTTTGAATATTCTAATCATTGATGCTTTCATCTTCATGTTTTTCATCCAATTGATCTTTATTTTGCTCATTTGAGTCATTGAGGGTGAGCTCTTTCATTCCATCTTCTATGATACCTGCATCATCACCATCATTTCTCTTCCTTGATAGAAGATTATTAGTTTCATAAAATATAATATGAATTGACTCTTCCACTACTAGTGTTCTTTTATTAAATACTCTAAAGGCTTTACTAGAAGTGAATAGCCAAGAAAGATATCTTCATCAGATTTAGCATCAAATTTGTCTAAGCTATCTTTGTCATTATTTAACACAAAACACCACAACCAAAAATATGAAAATAATCTATATTAGGTTTTCTACCTTTTCATAACTCATAAGGTATTTTCTTTAAAATTGATCTTATTGAAGCACGGTTTAAAATGTAACATGCTGTGTTAATTTTCTCTGTTCAAAAATATTTTGGGAGTTTGCTTTCACATAGCATGGTACAGGCATTTTTTATCGGATTTTATTTTTTTTTTAACAACTTCATTTTGTTGTGGTGTTCTAGGTGCTGAAAAATTATAATCTATACCTTTTTTATCATAAAATTTTTTAAAATTTTTAGTTTTAAATTCAGTGCCATGGTCACTTCGAATAGAAACAATTGGTAAACTTTTTTTATTCGAAATCTTTCGATAAAACTTAGAGAATGCTAAAAATACTTCATCTTTAGATGCTAAAAATAAAATCTAAGTGAAATACAAAAAATCATCAATAATTATAAAATCATATCTTTTACCTCCTAGACTAGTTATCCTTGTAGGACAAAATAAATCCATATGTAAGAGTTCTAAAGGTTTAGAAGTTGAAATAATATTCTTAGATTTAAAAAAAAACTCTTGTTTGTTTACCTAATTGACATGCATTACAAATTTTATTTTTGTCAAAATTAATTTTTGGTAAACCAAAAACTAAATCTTTTTTTATTGATTTTAGAAAGTGTGTGCATACTAATATGTGCAAGCCTACGGTGCCAAAGCCAACTAGTCTAATTAATTTTAACATTCATAGCCATAAGATATTGCATGTTTTGCATGGAGAGATTATCCAAATCAACCATGTATACATTGCCATACCTATGTCCAATGAATCTAATGCTAACATCAGAGGGTCTAGTTACAATGCACATAGATGATTCAAAAACTACTTTATAACCTTTATTACATAATTGACTAATACTTAAAAGATAATGCTTAAGATCATTTACAAGTAATATATTTTTAATACAAGTAGAGGAAGTGATACCAATGTTATCAATGCCGATGATCTTCCTTTGCTATTATCTCCAAAGGTGACCATCCCTCCATTCTTAGCTTCCAATATGATGCATTGAGATTCATCACCAGTCATGTGTCTTGAGCATCCACTATCAAGATACCATTTTCGTTTTATTGTTTAGGATGCAAGACACACCTGCACATATGAAATCAAATTTTAACTTTAGGTACCCAAGCTAACTTGGGTCCTTTGGGGTTAGTCACAATGGTTCCTTTTGAAATCCATATTTTCTTAATATTTCTATCATCAAATTTATTTGATAAACATGAATAAGTTTTATGCCCTACCTTGCCACATCTAAAACAAGTAATATTTGCAATTTTTTTGTAGATGCATTGACAAAAATATTTTTCAAAAATTTTTGCTTTCTTAGAGTATTATAGCCAAGTCCGGCTTTATCATATACAGCTTTTTGACTGTCAATGATCATCTGAAGTTTGTTTAAACTTAATGTAAATCTATCAACTATAGGTTTTAATTTGATTACCTCTTCTTTTAATTTTTTATTTTCTTTTACAAGAGTTTCATTTTGACTAAAAAGTTCATCTTTTTCTTTTATTAGAGACTGATTCTTTAGTTGTAATTTTTTATTTTTCTTATCAACTTTTTCTTTTTCCTTAGCTAATACATGGTTTCTTGATTTCAGATTTTTATTTTTTGTTCTTAATTCTTTTAGGTCATTCAAAAATTCATGAAAAGCTTCTAACAGTTCATTATAAGTAAATTAATTTTGAGTTTCGGGTGTTACCTCATTTTCATGTGCCATAAAGCACAGGTTAGCTTCTTCGTGAGCTGTCGACTTGAGAACTATAGTCCTCTTTCTTCTGATTTTCTCCTCAGTGTGTTGCTTCATGATCAGTTCGTGAGTTATGAGGGATCCAAGCAACTCCTCCAATAGTAGAGTATTCAAATTTTTGACCTCTTGGATTGCAGTGACTTTTGCCTCCCATGATCTTGGTAAGGATCTGAGCACATTTCTGATAAGATTATTGTTAGAATAATATTTATCAAGACTTTTTAAATCATTTATGATGTAAGTAAAATGAGTGAATATTTGAGTTATTAATTCTTCAGGTTTCATTTTAAACAGTTCATAGTTATGCACAAGCATATTGATCTTAGATTCTTTTACTTGGTTTGTGCCTTCGTGTGTGACTTTTAATCTATTCCAAATCTCTTTAACTGGAGTTGTATGTGAAAATATGATTAAATTTATTAGTATCCAAAGCACAATATAAAATATTCATGACTTTAGCATTGAGCTGAGCTATTTTCTTATCAAATTCATCCCATTCATTTTCGGACTTAGGGAGAGACACACCATTAATCAATTTAGTGGGTGTGTGTGGTCTATTTACTTTGATACTCCATATATCATGGTCAAGTGCTTGAATAAAAATTCTCATCCGAGCTTTTCAATATGTGTAGTTTGACCCATTAAAAAGTGAAGGTCGGTTTATGGATTGCCCCTCGATTAGGGATATGCCAAATTGGGCTGTCATTGATCTTTGGCTCTTGATGGTTAAATCAAGTAAGGGCTAGAGCACTGGGCTCTGATACCACTTGTTGTCCAGATATGGAGCCCAAGAGAGGGGTGAATTAGATTTTTTTTAAATTTTCATGATTAGTGCACTTAAATAATATGCTAAGGTGATGAGTGGAATGAGTTGATTTATAATAAAGATGAAATCAAATACAAATGAAAGATAAATAAGTATTGAATACAAAGAACAAGTAAAGAGATACAAGCATAATAAACATCAAGAATTTATAGTGGTTTGGTGCCAATCTTGCACCTACATCCACTCCCTAAGTCCCTATTTGGGAATTCAATCCGCTAAACGGATTTCAAAGATTACACCACGTCGGACACCTCCGACCATTGCTATCCAAGTAAGAACACTTATTTTTCGGATACAAGCCAACCATCAATACTTCAATTTTAGGTTTAGATCAACCTATCCGAGTTATGAAACCTCTCAAAACTCAAAAATCCAAATAAATTGCATACTTGATTGCAGCTGGAGAGTGGTTGGTGAAATAATTAAATGCTTCTTTTCATCTCTTTAGGACTTATTTGAGCTTTTCTCGGATGTGAACTTGAATGCTTACTTAATCTATGATTTCTCACTTCAAGAGAGCATTTATGATCACCATTTATCCTTGAAAATATCTTAGAGTTGGTTTAGAGCTGTTGGAGAGTGTTTAATGCGTATTAAATACATAAAAAACAAGCTGAAAACTAACCGTTACAAACTCGCTCAGAATGGGTCATCCCACTGTGACTGAGCAGTCCCATGAGCCGCCTCATTTGGCCAGATAAAAAGTTCAGCTTTCTGTTTTGATCTCAGAGACTCAGAAGTCGTCTCAGGTGGGTCATCCCATGCATGGGTCGTCCCACTGCATGCCATGAGTCAAAATAAAGCATACCGGCTACCCAATGAAAGGGAATGATCAAGATGGATCGCTTTATTTTATTGCAACTCAATTTTTTATGTATTTAAGGTTCGAAACTTATCAGAACACTTTCAAACGCTCTCAAATGGCTTCAAATCAATTGGATACTCTCAGAAGGCATTAAAAAGTTCTCCAACTTACAAAAGCTTCAACTTTGGCCCACTTGATAAAGCTTTTCAAACTCAATCTTTTAGACAATCTGAAACATCACAAGAACATTCTCCAAAGATCAAAAACACATTAGTAGTCCCCTCAAATGATTTGCGATCATCAAAATCAATTCTTGGAGTAACAGTCTCCCCCTCTCTCTCTTTCTCGCTCGTTACGGCAGTCCCATCGGACGAATCGAATCGCGGCGGCTTCCGTCACCCTCCAGAGGCTGTAAAGGGCCACCGTCGGCTTCTGCAAAGGGACATCAGCCTCTCCCTCTCCTCCTCTCTCTCTCTCCCTCTGTTTCCCTCTCTTTCTTTTTCCGCATCGGCGTGTGCCGTTTTCTCCATTGGAGCTATCATGGTTCCCTGCCAATCTGATTCGGTATGCCTCGAACCGTCCAATTCAGGATGATTCTGAAAATCATGATCCTACCTATAAAAAAATCTACAACTACAATTTGTAATATATTCAGGTCTTAATGGTTCTTTTATCAGATATATGTTAGGTTTAGTGAATAGCAGAAACTTTATCTCCTTGACTGCTAAAGGAGATGAGATAGACACCCAACCGTGAGATTCCCATATAGAACACGATTATCTTGTTGATATCAAACTTTAATCATAATTTCGTGTTGTACTTAATTGGCATGTGGAAAAATAAAATTCTGATGGTGCAATGAATTCCTTACCAACTTATTCTTTATGATATGTTGGTTGTTTGCATTGCTTTGTTTTGCCCAAGGAAATTCTTCTCACCAAGTAGATTGAGAGGAGAGACAGCAAATCATGTCACACATATCTTCATTACTTTTCAAAACAGCAGGTATAGACGCCAGTCGCTCGTGCTTGATGAAAATGACAAATAGCCTCGACTTAAAATTTTCCTCTTGTTAAAGTGATATATATGTTATTTTTTCCTTGATATCCTGTATTCACTATTCACTGATGGCTCCATATAATGTTATTTTTGATCTTCTTGCCTTTCGATATGTTAATCTTCATCCACACAAATGCCAGAGCGCATTTGGTGTATTAAATACCAATTACTTTTTTGACTTGATGCATGCAAAAATTTGAAGTGGGAGATGACAAAATAGAAAAGCCAAAGATCACGTGGGGCTGCTGGCTTACTTAGATTAGTAGTGGCCTTTTTGTGTGTTAAGTAATTTTTACTTATTTATCAAAAATTTATAATTTCTGAAAAATATGTAAAACAAATAATTATCAGGTTGCAGTGTCAAGGAGTGCACTGTTTAAGACAAAGTCAGAACTTTTTCCAAGAAGAGGAAATATTACAACCTGAATCTACTGGTTGTATCAGCAATCCAATTCTTTTTCAATTTTTACGATCTGACATGCAAAAGATGTTGTAACATAGCCTGCAGTTTTCTTGACTGTTCTTTCACTTTGTCTTTTAAATTGAGATTTCTTTAATTATGCGCCTAAAAGAGTAGCTTATTCGTTCATGATTCAGCACCTTTTTTTTTTCAGTAAAGGCATTCAGTACTACTTTAGTAGTTCATCAGTACTATAGTGATTTTGTCTTCTCCTCTATTTTACCAAAAAAAAAAAAAAAAAGAAAAACAAATGATGAGAAAGCCATGTCTAAAACGAGTTTGGTGCATTCCTGTCACGTAGACCACTCCCTTCACTGTATTTTAGCCTAGCGTGCTCTAGTTGCAGCACCTAAGTGGTCATTAATTTCTGAAAGCAACTTGGCATGTTCAAGTTGCCTTTGCTACTTACTACATGCACCACATTATTATATCTCTTGTTCAAAGAAATAATGAGGTGAGCATCGCAGGATGCTCCTCCAGGAATATATCTTCTGGGTTTTCTTATATCTGGCTGGAATAATCTGTTCGTGGGGCCTTAAATATTCTGTATATATGATTGCTGATGATTTAAAGCTGGAGCCAGTAATCACAGTTACGTGTATGACTTTGTATTGTTATTGAATTATAATGTGGGGTATCCTGATATCTTTGATCTGATTTCCTTTTATATTTTTTCCTCGAGAAATTATCTCTGTATTTTTTCCCCATTTGCCTCATTTCCTTGACTAATTTTCAGATCTGAACTTTAGTTCAGTAACTCTGGGAAATATCATATAGCTTTGAACCTTTTATAAACTAGAATTGAATTCCTCAGCTTTTAAATGACTGCTTGAATGGATAATCTAGACATAAAGAGACCTGGTGCCAACAATAGGCCCAAATATTTTCTTCTCATAATATCAGTAAAACGTAGCGATTGTGTTTTTAATAAAACTGAAAAGATAATTATATTGCTTGAACTGTGAACAAATGATGTCAACATTTCAGCAGTGTTTATAAGCAAAGATTCGGAAATGACAACTAGTGGTTAGGAACATTACCATATTTGCATGAAATCAATCCAATATAGACTCTTCTGAAGAACTTTATTTTCATCAAGCGTTTAACAAAGTTATCTTGAAAAATGTTTGTGATCATTCTCAATCATTGTTCAAGTAAGTGATTTGATATAGAAGTCGGTGATTGGTTGAGCAGTAGATGGGTCTAGATCGATGTCATCAGCCAGCTCGATTAGAATATTAGCTTGATAAATTGAATGGTGAGCAAGCAGGTGATTTGTAGCTGTACTCTTTTCTTTTTCTTTACAATTCTACTCCATGTGCTCATATTCACCATTTTGTTCGCAGTGGGAGGCGAGGCTAAGGTGGGGACTGATAAATCACTCAAATTCTTCACAAATCATATCAATATTTCTTTACTACGCCGGACGATAAGGTGAATGATGCAAGATAGTTCCATATCTCATGAGAAATTAATACCTTACACTGCATGCACCATATTTATCATGCACCATACAACTATAATCACTCAGTTTTAAAAACTCTATTTATCGATTACCCATCTCGATGCATTTTTATGTGGATATCGACCTGTACGGCTCCATAGGGTACACTGTGCGGGATATAATCTCTCTTGCCTCTGTCAAAGTTTCCATGTGGGAAGATCATGCAGATTATTCAGTTGTTCAGGTAGGGGCCCACCGTGGAGGTGTCAAAAGTCTTCGGTGTCATTGTTAGCCCACCTACAAATATCACAACAAAAACCTAGTCCATGGACCACCGGTCCGGCCGCCGATTCGTTCTCGGATCGGTTGGTCGGCTGTAAGGGTCAACACGGCTCCTCGCTGGATTGGTGGATTGGGGACCACCACCTCACGGACGTTAAAGACAAGACCCAAGTAGGGACCACCGATAGACTGGTCCATGCACGTGGGCCAATGGTCTCGGGTCGTCGGTGGTGGACACGTAGCCGCTCCTGTCCACCTCGCGTCCCTTGGGGAGAAATTATTGCCTGCACCACGCACAGGTACACAGGTAGACCGGCGCAAATCTCGGAGGACGTGCACGGTGGATATGTAGAGGTGAAGGGGTGCCGTGGCCTCCTCTCCTTCCACCTCTCGCGGTCGACATATGGTGCGGAGTGCTGGGTGGGGAATTTAAGGAATGGTCACGGCGCAATTTCCTATCATTCTTCTCCCCCTAGATTTATATCAAAGATGTTACCATCAATCATCATCAAAAAAAAAAAAGAAAAAAAAAAGAAAAAGAAAAAGCCACTGGCATGACATGGACTGATGAGTATGCTTGGTTTGCCTGATTGAGCCCTACATGACTTGTCATGACCTATCCATCGCTGCACTTCTGGAGCCCCGTTTATACCCGGTTCAATTTGTTTTCAGCGGAAGTGGCCGGTAAATATTAGACTACAAAACAAAAAACAGCCCCCCTACTCCAAATATATCTAATCTTGTTGAAGGCAGCAATTGAAAATAAAGTTTGATTGCGAGAGCTAATGCATTAGACCTTCATGAACTGCGACCATGGAACCTATAGACTGAATTCAAGAGATTATATGTCTATGATTCCTATCTTGATAAGATCAATCGAGATATATTGTAGCTTGCAGGTCCCAAATTATTTCTCCATTCTAGCAAATTGATGCATGTGACACCTTAGCTTTGCTAGCTTCAATCCGGCTTAGAGGTGACCGTTGCGTGGAGCAAACTTGATGTTGACCAGGGGTTTGAAGTTAGGCGTAATGGTGCGAGGTAATGAGAGGTTAACTTTGGAATGCAAGGGACATTCTGGGTTCAAATCATTTTGGCAAAAGAGGTCCGCAGGCCTAGAGTAGACGGGTTTCAAGATAAGATTTGTTGTTGAGAGCTAATGCATTAGACCATGACTTATCTGATTTAAATTTATTGTAGCCTGTTGGTCCCCTAATTCTAACAAATTGATGGGTACACATTGCTTTTGTAGTTGAATTTGGTCTCCATGATAATGGTTGAGACCCCATCATGCCAATCCAGTTCTGAAATTATGCATAATTGTGAAGGGTAAGGAGAGGATAAGCAGAACCTAATGGCTTGCAGATTAATTCAGATTCAGCATTTTTCTTCTTAATTATATTTCAGGTGAATTATGAATTTTCACCATTCAAGAAGAAGAGGGCATGCAAATGATATCATATGTTCATATCGGCTTTTACTCCATTTTTCTGTGCTTGTTCTTAATAATTGCAGAAGGGGCGGTACTGGTTCCCAAAGGATGGACAAATGCATATGTCTAATTCCTTGTTAACGTTTGTGCAATGTTTGTTAAGGGATAAACTCGTGCAATAATGTGGAAGATAATGGCAGAGTAAAGCAATGACTGTTTTATTGATGCAGCTGAGGTCGGTTCATGCATTTGAATCAACTTTGCATCAAATGTAATCGAAGATGATCGAGCGCCATGTTGGTGTTTGGGTTCCCAATGGGTCTTTTATACTAGTGTTCTATTTTGACTTCATCTTGGTTTTACAAAATGATTTTAGCAAAACCTGATCACCATCAAAGAGATGTACAGAGGAGGATGGTTTATTTTAAAAGATCTTAAGGCATTTATTATATGATGGCAAGAAATATGGATTAAAACATGCCATGCTTATGGTATAATGGCTATCATATCAACCAAAAATATGGGCCTTCTTGCAAATTATGGCGGTTTTAGTTTCCGAATATACTTCACACATCCTCCTGTGCAACATGTGTATGGATTGTTAGAATCTTTTTGGGCTTACATTGTTTGGAATTTTTTTTTTTAATTTCATAAAATGGGTTGAGCATGTAGCCCAATTAATTATCCCGTGAGCCCAAGTGATCTAATGTTATAGTTGGGGTTGTAAGATGTGGTACAAAAGTATATGGCCTATACTGTTGGATATCTATGATGGATGGGTTCGTTAAATTATTATATATAGACTGGATCCCCTCTCCTCTCAAGACACAGGATAATTGTTTGCCCCATCGATAGCCGTTTAATATAAAGGAGAAGGAGAGGAAATCCAAGACCTAAGACGTGTGCAGGTTGTTGTCAACTTACAGGCAAATCACAGTGAAAGCTAATCAGCTATAGATTCAAGAGGTATGTTTAAACTCTTTATTATTAATTATCGGTGTTCTAGATTTAGTATGGCTTTAATTTAATTGCTTATAGATGGTATCAGAGCCATACCATACTGGATCTAAAACCTTATGTTTTGTTGTTTAAACAATTAATAGTCCAACGGTTGGCAAAACAATTTTTTTCATGTAACTGAATAATTTTTGTGAGTTTCCTTGTTGGTTTATTTTTTGAAATTTTTTGAACCTGAGGCATGGACTTTTTGTTTTTTTTTCCTCTTTTGGTTGATGTTTGCTCATTTTCTTCATTTATGGGATCTGTTATCGTGCTTGAATTGCATGTAGTATTGCTTTTTGGGTTGAGCCACCGTGAAAGGATTTAAAGTTTTTTGAAAGTCCCTATGCATGTTATTCGATATTATTTTGCTGCTTGATATATACTAATTATTTAATTTTTTTTTTATTTTAGTATATTTTCAGATTTAATGGTGATGTTGACTCCCTTTGATTTGTTCTCTAAAATTATGTACTCTCAATTTATTTAAAGAGAAATAATAATTGGAACCAAATTAATTATGGGCATAAGTATTATTCTGTGTGGGACAATTCTACTAAAGAGGTGGGTGATTGCTGCCACAGTGGCTCATTCGTTAAGTTAATAGAATTTTTTCATGATAGTTTCAGGATATTCTTGCTTCTTGTATTATTGCAATCAATTGCTCACCCAAAAAAAGTTATTGTGTGTTTTAATTTGGGAAAGCATGGAGTAATTTATTGAATGTAATGGACTAAAGGGTCTATCTGCCCACAGGTGTTAGGCTTTTGAAATATGTTTATTTCATTAAATTGCTTGCTTCAAGGATTTTCATATTGCATGTTATATTCTCTAACCTGAGGGGAGTTTATGGTGATGCACCTTGGGGTCCTTGTGAGAATATATTATATTCTTATTTTTTGATTATTGTCCATGTTGTAATTATTAATTGTGCTATCATTATTTTTCAGCTCCATGTACATTTTCTGTCAATAATCAGACCTCTACTATTGAAACTTTGACTGAAAATAATTACAAGAGATGAAAAGAGAATATTGAAATGGCCTTTATCATGATAAATATTGATATAGCCATACGAGAGAGTGAGCCTGCAAAACCTACTATTGAAAGTACAGTTGAAGAAAAAACCCTATATGAAAAATGGGATAGGGCTAATCGTTTGGCCTTGATGATGATGAAAAGGTCAATTTCAGCAACCCTTGTTCATGGAATGCGAACCACTTCTAATGTCAAAGAATTTTTTAGTACCATTGGGGAAAGATATGTAGTATCTGAAAAGGCTGAAATTACTGAACTTTTGGAGAAACTTATAGGTATGAAATATGATGGGATGGGTGTCATTAGGGAGCATATTTTGAAAATTATCGATATTATTAGACAACTTGAAAACCTCAATGTCCCTTTCAATGAGACTTTTATTGTTCACCGTTCCTTGATTTTTTTACCTAGCCAGTTTGCTAATTTCAAACTTTCTATAATGCCCAAAAGGAAATCTGGGACGTGAATACCTTAATATCCATTTGTACCCAAAAAGAACAAAGGATATGATGGGAGAATGGAGGGAGTGTGAATTTAGTTACTCAGCCATGCCCTAAGAAGTCTGGACCTAATAAGAAATTTAAGCCCAACAATCATAACGGTCCCAAAAAAGAACATGATCAGACTCACAAAGTTCTGAGCCCTAAAGTTATTATCAAAAAGGATAATAAATGTTGGTTTTGTCAAAAGGAAGGTCATAAAAGATCTGATTGCCCTGGATTTAAGATTTGGTTAGCAAAGCATAAGAAACAAAAAGGTAATTTATTGGCTCTTGTTTGCTTTGAATCTGATTTAATGGATGTTCCTTTAAATTCTTGATGGATTGATTCAGGGGTATCTATTCATATTGCTAATTCCTTACAGGAGTTCAAGAGCAAATGAAAATCAAGTGAAGATGAAGTCAAACTTTATGTTGGAAATGGAGTCCAAGTAGAAGTCGAATTTATAGGGACAGTTGAATTGAAATTAAAGTCTAGTTTTTCTTTGATTTTGGAAAAGATTCTTTATGTGCCGTCCTTAAGGCAGAATTTAATTTCTTTGTCAAAACTTGATGAGTGTGGTTTTTTCTTTAATTTTAGTAATGATATTTTTGAATTAATTTCTAAATCTCAAGTTGTTGGAAATGGTTTTAAATGTGATAGTTTGTATAGATTAAATCTTGAGTCTAAACCACTTACCTCCTTATATATTGAAAATATAGGTACCAAAAGAGCTATGATTAAAAAAATTCTTTTAAATTATGGCATAGACGTCTGGGTTATATTTCAAAAGAAAGAATTGACAAACTGATAAAAGATGAAGCTCTTCCTTCTCTTGATTATTCGGATTTTGAAACCTGTGTTGATTGTATTAGGGGCAAGTTGATCAAGTCTAAAAGAAAAGGATCCACTCGTTCTAATGATCTTCTAGAAATAATTCATGCAGATATTAGTGGACCTTTAAAATTGACTATATGTAGAAATAGATACTTTATCATATTTATTGATGATTATTCTCATTTTGGTTATGTATATCTTATCAATGATAAATATCCGGCTTTAAAATTTTTTAAAATTTATAAAACTGTGGTTGAAAAGCAATGTGGTAAAGCAATTAAGATTGTGAGGTCTGATCATGGTGGTGAGTATTATGGCAGACATGGTGATACAGAATAATTTATGGGGCCATTTGCCAAATATTTACAAGATTATGGTATTGTTTCTCAATTTATTATTCCTGAAACTCCTGAACAAAATGGGATGGCTGAAAGATGTAATCACACTCTTAAGGATATGATTAGGTCCATAATGAGTAGGTGTGATCTTTCTGAGTTTTTTTGGGATAAAGTCCTTAAAACTGCTATGTATATTCTCAACAGAGTATCTAGTAAATCTATTTCTAAAACTCTTTTTGAACCGTAGAAGGGATGGAAGCCTAGTTTTAACCATTTTCGTGTTTGGAGTTGTCCTCCTGAGTGAAATCTATGATCCTTTAGAGTCAAAATTGGACCCTAAAGCCATCCGTTGTTATTTTATTGGTTACCCTAATAATTCCAAAGGTTATAGATTCTACTGTCCTACTTGTGGTACAAGGATTGTTAAGGCTATTACTGTTAAATTCTTGGAGAATGATATGAATGATTGTGGATGCTCTCATATTAGAGATGTGATTTTGGAAGAACGTCTTGTCATATCCATACCTATTGTACAGGAGAGAGTGATTTTTCAGCCTACTGAATTAGTGGGAGAGGAGTAACAGCCACATGAAACTATGGAGCTATTTATTGTGCCACTTCAACCAGTTGAGGAGGCTCCTGTTAGACGTTCTCAAAGAGCAAGGAGGCCTGCATTGTCAGATGACTATGTTGTTTATATGGAAGAGACTGATTATGATATTAGGAATGCTGTGGATCCAATCTCTTGTAATCAAGCCATGTCTTGTCCTCAATCTTCTGAATGGCTTAATGCTATGAAAGATGAAATCCAATCATGTTTCACAATGATGTGTGGGAGCTTGTGGAACTTCCTTGTGGTCTTAAACCTATTGGTTGTAAGTGGGTATTCAAAACCAAGAAAGATCCTAAGGAAAAAGTAAAACGTTATAAAGCTAGATTGGTGGCAAAGGGGTTTACTCAAAAGGAAGGTATTAATTATAATGAAATATTTTTTCCAGTCTCATCTAAGGATTCTTTCAGAATTATTATGGCACTTGTAGCACACTTTGATTTAGAACTTCATCAGATGGATGTGAAAACTACTTTCTTGAATGGGAGCCTTTCAGAATAAGTTTATATGCAGCAACCTGAAGGTTTCAAAGAGAGTGATAAGGAATATATGGTATGTAGGTTAAAGAAGTCTATATATGATCTCAAACAGGCTTCTAGGCAGTGGTACATTAAATTTGATGAGGTTGTGACATCTTTTGGGTTTATCGAGAATAAGATTGATCAGTGTATGATCAGTGGGAGCAAATTCATTTTTCTTGTCCTTTATGTGGATGATATTTTGCTTGCTAATAGTGATCTTCATGAGACTAAATCTATGCTTTCTAAGACCTTTGATATAAAAAATCTGAGGAAGCATCCTTTGTATTGGGTATTGAGATTCACAGAGACATACCTAGAGGTGTTTTGGGACTTTCTCAAGAGGCCTATATTGAACGTGTTTTAGTTAGATTTAATATACAGGGTGGTAAGTCTGGAGATGTGCCTATTATAAAAGATGAAGTACTTAGTAAGAAAAGTTGTCCTAAAAATGAGATTGAGAGAAAATCAATGAAAAATATTCCTGTGCCAGAGCAGTTGGGAGCTTGATGTATGCTCAAGTTTGTACCAGACCAGATATTGCTTTTGGTGTGAGTGTGCTTGGCAAGTTCTTATCAAATCCAGGGATGGATCATTAGGTGGCTGCAAAGAAAGTGATGAGATACTTGCAGAAAACTAAAGACTTTATGCTTGTTTATAGAAAGTCTGATAATCTTGAAGTCATTGACTATTCTGATGCAGATTATGCAGGTTGTCCAGATGATAGAAAATCAACTTGTGGTTATGTTTACATGATGTGTGGAGGGCCGAATTGTTCCATGAAAAAGTGTAAAACAAACTCTTGTTGCTTCTTCCACTATGCAGGCAGAGTTTGTAGCTTGTCATGAAGTAGCTAAACAGGCATTGTGGTTAAAGAATTTTATTTTTGGATTATTGGTTGTTGATTCTACCTATAGGCCAATTTTAATCTATTGTGATAATAGTGCTGCAGTGTTCTTTTCGAAGAACAATAACAATTCTAATGGCTCCAAACATATAGAGATTAAATATCTTGTAGTCAGAGATATGGTTAAAAGAGGTGATATTATTGTGGAGCATCTTGAGACTGAGGCGATGATAGCTAATCCATTAACCAAGGGTGTCCAACCAATTATTTTTAAGAAACATGTTGAAAACATGAGTATTTTGGGGTCTTTTGATTACTTGGTTAGTGGGAGTTATGTATTATGTAATTGAATTTTCAGACTTGTTGACTTTATATTTTGGATGATATATGCATAAGGATATTTATCATTAATTTATTATGTGCATGTAATGGTTATTGTTTTTTGTTATGCCTGTGCATAACTGGTTATGTTGTTTGTGTTCATTTGTTGATCGTATTAATATCTCGAGATATATATTGAAATTGTCTCCTTGGGGAGGTATTATGGATTTCGTTAGAAACCATGGAGGACCATAATAGACTTGGCATAAAAGAGATCACATATTGGCATGCTTTGTCTATTCTACATTTATCACATCTATTTATGGTCAATAAAATTGCTGGCTT
This sequence comes from Elaeis guineensis, assembly GCF_000442705.2. Taxonomy (NCBI): domain Eukaryota; kingdom Viridiplantae; phylum Streptophyta; class Magnoliopsida; order Arecales; family Arecaceae; genus Elaeis; species Elaeis guineensis. The sequence goes on along the minus strand of NC_025999.2, from coordinate 98,628,868 downwards.
TTGTGATCATGGTTGGATTTATGACATTAATTGCATTATGATGGTCATGATTCGAAGTTGATATTCTTATTGGATCAGATCATATTCTTCAAGATATTCTATTGGGCTGTGTTGTTAGTGGCCACTGTTGTTGTTGTTGTTCAATCCAAGAGTCGTTTTCTAAAAATTGAGTTTTTTAAAGTTAAAATACCAATCAATGTCGCCCAAGGGAGAGAATGTTAGAATCTTTTTGAGCTTACATTGTTTGAGATTTGTTTTATTTCATAAAATGGGTTGAGCATGTCGCCCAATTAATTGTCCTGTGAGCCCAAATGATCCAATGTTGTGGTTGGGCTTGTAAGATGTGGTATAAAAATGTCGGGCCTATACTGTTGAATACCCATGATGGGTGGATTCGTTAAATTATTATATATAAGCTGGGTCTCCTCTCCTCTCAAGACACGAGACAATTGCTTGCCCCATCGATAACCATCTAGTATAGAGGAGAGGAGAAGGAGAGGAGAAGGAGAGGAAACCCTAGACCTAAGACATGTGCGCGTGTGCACATTGTTGTCAACTTGCAAGCAAATCGCAATGAAAGCTAATCAACTATGGATTCAAGAGGTATGTTTAAACTCTTTATTATTAATTATCGGTGTTCTAGATTTAGTATGGCTTTAATCTAATTGCTTACATGGATATGCAAGCTCACGTTGGTATGGCACATAACAAGTGCATGTAGTGCATCCGCGTCGATTTCTAGTCTCAGCAATGGAACTTATCATGCATTACATGATCTATCAGGTTTGAGATCGGCGTCTGATGGTATCTGGTAGCACATGTCGATGGAAATTTCAATTTGCATTTCAAGGTGAGGATTTCAAAGGAAGATGAGTTTGGCAATGAGCCACGCGATCGATGAAACTGACCCACCAATGTTGTTGATGGCCACAAGCAACCATCTTGCAGTTAATAGCAATAGAAATGGAATGGTTAGATGCTAGAGCTCCACGGGATCAGGGATCAGAGAGCAGGGCAATTGGTTGGATTGATTGCTAACTAGATGGTTGTGACAGCAGATAAGGATGGGTAGGCTAGGTGGTATGGATGTATGATCGTTTATCTACAAATGGGGGAACAGAATTGTGTGGTCCTCTAGCAGATTCTAAAACACAGAGATTCAATCATGGAGTGATGATTTGGCAGTGTTAATGCTCACTCGCGTTGCTATGGCATGGTCGGTCACATGGAGATGAGTTAAATCATGATGTTGTTTAAAACACAACCATCTATTTCTCACATTAAACCCCAAGTTGCCATCCGCTCAAGCGGCTGGACAGAAGCCTGGGCTGTCCATCACTTGAAATTCTAATCTTTGGTTGTTTTTAATCTCTCACTCAGCACCTACTTGTTTTCTGTTTTCTTTTTTTTTTCTCTGTTTTTTTTTCCCTGAGGTCCAAGAAGAGCCACTCTAGACTGGTAGCGCCTTGTATTTGTTCAAGTTTTATTTTATTTTATTTTTGCATGCGGCGGGCCTCCCAGCAAGTTGGATCAATGAACAGGGAATTGATGTGGTATCGACGGTATCAATTAATTCTGCCTGTCCCTCTCGGACCGATGAATTAAGCGATGATCCGGCAGGAGATCTTTAATATTTCCTCACACAAATTAAATTGCGCCCAACTATGTCAAATCAAGACATATTATCCTACGTACTATGGCTAAATCACTACATATTATGCAACGTCCGATACCGTATGAAAGCATCGCAATCACAATCAGACCAAATTATGCCAATTCACTGCGAAGTGTGAACCGAGCACCAAATCACCCCAAATTAGATGCCATGCCACCGCTGGAATTATTTTCGCACGAAACCCCAGCAATGGAATCCCACGGTTAAGTGGAATCAAAAAGGGTTCAAGACACCAGCCCTCCGACACCAATCCGTATTTCAATTGCAATGGAAATGAAGCGTATATGCTTGCACGGTATATTTTACTGTACTGATTTCTGCTTTATATATGAACAACATCTGAAAGCAAGATTTGCAATCCATTCGGTATATTGCATACCATGTATTGGTATAGCATACCGTCTCATATTAATACTAACATATCATACCAAATCACATACTGGTACTATAATAAATTGGTATCAGTATGGATCCGATATCAAGATGATAAATCTCATGTGAAAAGATGTGGGATCATACACATGGGCCTCCCACTAGAGTTATTTGGAGCCAAATGAGATGAGATCAAGAAAACGGCAACAAAACCAGCAGAAATAAATGACATGAAGCATAGCCTCTTATTTCAAATGAATAAATGTACACCACTAAATAAATGTCACATAATCATGTATCAGAAAATGAATCACTCTGTCACCGGAAAATCTCAAAATCTCGAACTCAAATTCCACCCCCTTCTGACAAAAGGGACAGGTGAAAAAATAACAAATGTGAATAATAAGTAGATGCACAAGGAAACATGTATACCTCATAACACTCCATACCACTACTCCACAAGGAAAACCATGATGTCCCGTCCCCATTTCCTATGCCATGTAAGACTCTCAATGAGCCAAAAAGGCAAGGAAAGACATCAGAGAAGCCAGAGCTGCAGCGCAGACGCCCGGGAAAGTCCCCACAGATCCATTCTCCATGGCAGGTGCTGGACTTGGAGCCATGCCTTCCTCTTGGGCACCAACGATGACCAAAACAAGTAGCAGAAGCAGCAGAGGTGCCTTCAAGGAGAGATTGAGTACTGCCATTCTAATTTAGATTTGAGAGACACAGAGGTATGGGGAGAAGAGAAACAAACAGAGAGAGATTGAGAAATAGGTGAATTTGGGTTACCATGTGGAAGCTCCGGTTGGGTTTTTATAGTCATGGAAGAAGGTTCAAAGAATAAGAAAAAAGAGAGCCGTTGGAGAGAAGAAACCTTTCGAATTCCGGCATCTATGTGGGGTGGGACCCGGAGGAACAAATGTAGCCGTTAAAGGAGAACACGTGTCATCTAATAGAAGGGTCGGTTCAGAAGCCGCTGAACGGCACGATCACCTGGCCGCGAAGGAGGACAAATGCGCTCCATGGAGGACCGGCCGGCAGACGGCTGCGAGGCAAGCGAAGAAACGTCCAGGCGAGGCGACAGCTAACGTTCACCGACAGGTGGGAGGACTTGTCCGGTAGGTGGAAACTGGTAAAGAGAGATGACTGCCTCTCTAGCAATGGCGTGCACGTCTCGGAGTCTAGAAAAATTAGGTGAACATACCGCGGAACAGGACTAACGGCTGAGATAACAAAACAAAGCCCAGGCGGTAGAGAATATCCATTGGAGCATTGCAGGGTTGTGGGGTGTTCCAATTCAACCAGAGAAGAAAGCATCTACGGTTTCCAAAGATTGGAATCATCATAATTTTCATTCAAATTCGATGTCAAGTGAAACTCTTGTCAAGCTTTTTCTAGTATATAAGTTTTAGTTTTCCTTTTCTTTCTTCCCCCAACGTCATCTCTCTGTAACACCTAGGGTGCCAGCTGGTGGGCCATTAGCCAGCTGGCTAACCACCCTCAGGCCCGCCTGAGAGGCGGTGCCCTTTTTTGTTTTTGGCACCGAATAAAGGGGGACGAAATCCTTTGTTCCAGTATCGTTCCCAACCGAATCTCTGCTCTCTTCATTCCCTCTCCGAGCTCCATCTCCCTCGCGTGCTCTTTATCTCCCTCGCGCTCTCCTCCCTCCTCGAGTTCACACTCCCTCTCCTTTCTCGTCTTCTCCCCATCCTCCACCACAGCTTTTCTCTTCCTTCCTCTTTCTTTCTCTTTTCTTCTTCTTCTTCCTCCTCCTCCTCCTCCTCCACCTCTTCTTCTTTTCTCTGCTTTAGGTGTAGCTGCTGCCTTGATTTGTTCTTTCAACAGAGCAGGTAAGCCTAAAATAATCTTTGCATTTAGCTGAAAGTTAATTTGTAGATGGTAAGGTGGCAAGAGAATTAAGGGCTAAAA